>NW_017731938.1:57614-71297 GCF_001890085.2 Hipposideros armiger
TGTAATTACTAATATAGATTGAGCTCTTATGTTGTGATAGACACTGTTCTTAGATAGTTCCATACACACACACACACACACACACACACACACACACATATACATATATTGCTTAATACAACATGAGGTAAGTACTATTATTATCTCTGTTTTATATTTGAAGAAACTACATAAGGTATATGCGGAAGAACTAGGATTTGAAAGAGACTGGTTCAGGAGACTGTACTGTTAACTACTATTCCCTATAATGTTTCTTGCAGTTTTCTCATTTTTCCTCCCTTCATTTTCTACATACAAAACAATAAATTATCTCCAAATGTTATCCCAGATGTGGAAATTTCCTCCTCATATGGTTAAACACTTCAGGTAACCTGTCTTTCCCAGGACTTTCTAACTCTCTCCAGGCTTATTGTTTAATTCCTTGTTATTGTTCACAGCAGCCACCTAAAGATCTCCCTTCCCAATTGTCCTGGGACCTCCTTTCACCTCTCTTGAGGTGGATCCCATGTTTTCCAGATCCCATGTTGCCTTCCTTCTTAACCTAGTCTCTTATTTTAACAGAGCACATGCTCCTGTAGATTACTGAAAGAAAGTTCTCAGTAGATAAATTTAAGATCATATGTTTGAAAATGGCTTCCATACACCTTCAACCTTGACTGATAGTTTGGTCAGTGCTATAGCCTGAATATTTGTGTCCTCCCAAAATTCATATGTTGAAAACTAAACCCCAGTATTCTGTTATAGTAGCCTGAAAGAAATAAGACAGCTCTGTGTATGAGACTGGAACTTGTCAACTCTGGTCTTCACTATAGGTTGATCTGGTTGGGATACTTCCTTCTTTGGGTTTCCAGAGAAAATACTGTATACCCAGCTAAATTTAAACTTAAGATAAACAATAAATAATTTTTAGTATAAATATGTCACAACTATTGCATGTGATATACTAAAAAATGGTATTTGTGAAATAATGTACACAAAGATCAATGGAACGAACCCAGAAGTAGGCCCACACAAAGAGTGGACTGATTTTTATCCTTTTTTTTTAGCCGAACCCTCCTGCCACCTGTTGGCAGCTCAGCTTGGGCTGGGAATCAAACCGGCGGCCCTGTTGCTCAGAGCTTGCACTCTTGAGTGAGCTCTTAACCAACTGAGCCACTCGGCCAGCCCTTAAGGATGGATTGATTTTTGACAAAGGTACAAAAACAATTCAATAGAGAAAGAATTGTCTTTTCAATAAATAATGCCATAAGCCAAAATAGAAAACCCCACAAAAAATAAACAAACAAAAATGGACCTAGAAATAAACATTACACCTTACACAGAAATAAAAAACATATCATACACATACATGTAAAATGCATATAAAAATTCTAGAAGAAAATACAGAAGCAAATCTATTTGATTTTAGTCTTATAGATGAGATACTGTAAACAAAATTAAAAGACAGGTCACAAACTGGGAGAAAACATTTGCAAAACACATTCCTGTTAAAGGACTTGTATACAAAATATACAAAGGAAACTTGAAACTCAAAAATAAGAAAACCTAACAGTTCAATTAAAAATGAGCCAAAGATCTGAACAAGATACCTCTTCAAAGAAGGTATACAGATGGCAAATAAGCATATGAAAAGCTCAATATCATTTGTCACTGGGAAATGCAAAGTGAAACTTCAATGAGATACCACTACAAAACTATTAGAAAGACTAAAATAAAAAAAAAATTTGACAAAATTGACAATACCAATTGCTGGCAAGGATTTGGAGCAACAGGAACTCTCATTCATTACTGGTGGGAATGCAAATTGGTACAGGCACTTTAGAAGATAGTTTGACATTTTTTATAAAGCTAAACATAGTCTTATCATACAATCCAGTAATCACCCCAGGTTCTTTCCCAACAGATTTAAAAATGTACGTCCACACAAAAACCTGCACTTGAATGTTTATAGCAGCTTTGCTTATAACTGCCAAAACCCAGCAGCAACCGGAATGTTCTTCAGTAGGTGAATTAATAAACAAACTGTATACATCCATACAATGGAATACTATTAGCAATAAGAAGGTTTGAGCTATCGTGCCATGCAAAGATATGGATGATTCTTAAATGCACGTTGCTAGGCTAAAGAAGCCAGTCTGAAAAGGCTACATACTGTATCATTCCATTTATATGACACTCTGGAAAAGGCAAACGTGTAAAACAGATTAGTAGTTATAGGGGTTTTGTGGTGTGTGCACTTTGAGAAGATTAAGCACTGGGACTAGGGCAGTGAAACTTTTGTATAATTCTGTAATGTATGACACTAGGTATTTTTCAAAACCCATGGAACTTTACAGCAGAGGAGTGAATCTTATGCCATGTAAATTAATAAAAAAAATTCTTTAGGTAGCACTTAACTGTGCTAATTGTGACAGTGCAGGCTGTGACAAAAGAATATATAAAAGAAACTGAAGGAAGTGGGGGGAAATCTGAACTAAATAACTTTGGAAATGAGTAGAATCTGTAAGACTAAAGACAAATGGAACTGTACATAAGCAGTGTACTGTACTTGAAAAAATTGTTTTGGTGGTATGAGTTGACAATTCTGAAACAACTATAACATGCATACTGAAATTGAACAGTTAAGCAAATGAATGGCTGATAGTGGGAGCCTGGTTTCTCACTATTGGAGTGGGAGGTTACAAATGAGCAAGGGGCAGAGGCAAAAATAACACATATGGTAGGTAATGGAGTAGAGACATCAGTTTAAACTCACGTTTAGTTTAACATAAATAGAAGTGGATATATATGTGTATGTATATTAATATCTAATACATAAACACATTAATTTATATATTAATTATGTCATATATTTATGGACCTGTATATATACTGGTTAATATACACATTTTTCCCTTCTCCATCAGCTGAGAATGACTAGAAACAATGCTACCCCAGTAGCAACGAGCATATTTAGCACTCAGTTCTGGGTTCTTACCACTCTTCAACAAAATAAACCAACATTCCTTGGTGAAATGGCTGATTCTGAAAATGGGGAAGGACATACACAAGATGAGCCTGGAGTGTCTTGTAGTGGCAGAAAGTGAGGAAGTGTTCAAACAAAACAAAAAAATAAAACCCAAAAAACTCCACAATGATGGGATATGACAAAGGGACATAGGAGCCAACTGAAAGGGATCCAAATGGCCCAAACTGAAGCAATTTGAGAAATAAAGTAAAGTAGTATTGGATTATAATGCAATATATCAAGTAAATACCTACAAGTCCATAGTGATACAGAAAAATTATTGAATAAATAAGCAAATGGAGGGAAATAGACAAATAAACTGTGCAGGACAGTTCTAAGTAATTTATATAGATACTTGACTCTCCAGGAGGTGGGACATAAGTGTGCCCTGTGTACAGTGACTTCCTTCTAAAGAGTACAGTACAGAAGGGGAGAAGAAAAGACGCTTGAGGGTGGAGAGTTCTGACAAATATAGTCTGGATCAAGGCTAACGTCAACAGTGAAGCCATGTTGATAATATGCTCCCTTCATATGGTGTGATGGAAATGGCACTGTGCCTTTGTGGTCTTCCTCCAAAACCCATAGCCCTGGTCTAATCATGAGGAAAACATCAGACAAATCCCAACAGAGGTACATTCTACAAAATACCTGACCAATATTCCTCAAAACTGTCAAGGTCACTAAACACAAGGTAAGTCTGAGAAACTGTCACAGCCATGATTTGCTTAAGGAGACATGGCAGCTAAATGTAATGTGGTGTCCTGGATGGAATCCTGAAACAGAGAAAGTACATTAGGTTAAAAAACAAACAAACAAACAAACAACCACTAAGAAAATCTGAATAAAGTATGGCTTAACTGAAGTTAATTATATCGGTGTGTGGGCATTATGGGGACTCTGTACTATCTTCACAATTTTTCTGTAAGCCTAAATCTATTCTAAAATGAAAAGTTTATTACAAAATACATGTTTATAGAAATAACTTGAAATCTAGAATATCTCCTTCCAGGGAGGATTTTCCTTTGCTTCTTCCAAGCCCTGGGGATTACTAGCATTCCAAGATCAGCTTAATAAAATTTCCTAGTTGAAGATTTGACAACACAGATAATTCAAAGCTGGACTGTACTTAGTGGAGGCATGGTCACTTTGTGTTCACCTTTGTTCCTAGGATGCAACCCTTTGGAGTTTACCAGGCTTTACCATGGTCTGGGCCGTAACTTTAGTCCCCTTCCTACCAAGGGATTTTCAAAAGCACTATTGAGCCTCTGTCTCAGATCAGCAAATGCTCCAGGGCAAAAGTGGCCCCCAAAGCTAGGCTCACTTGTCTTGATTTTCACCTCTTATAAATCTCCATTCCAGTAATGGTTCACTATTCATAAGCTCTCCATTCCCTTCAGTCATATGATTCTATAACTTTATTACTGGTGTCTCCTTTCTCATTCTATTTATTGTTGAGGCTTCATACATAAAAAAAAAAATCCTTTACTATTATTTTCTTGGGAGTATCCAAAGGTAGCATAGGGTAATGGGTTTTTCAGGTCTCATCTTCAACTACAGCTCATTTTGGTGATATAGAAAGAAAATTAGAATCCTCAAACTGGTGTAGAATCTTACTAAGAACAATATATCTGAAAATGAGAAATGAACTAGGTGAAAGATGAATCTACTTTTAAATAACCACATCTAGGAGAAATGATTTGAGGGTTTAGAATAGATACATACTTATATATAAATATTTCTAATATACATTCATATGGGCTGGAAAGCTGGTAGGAGCTAACAAAATACTCTCTCTTTGCTGTATATCCCTTTATTATATTTATGTTTCTAATCCTGTTGTGAAATATCAGTTTTCTCTAGCAAAGCAAGCAACAATTTCAAGTTATAAAAACAATTTCCACTTAATAGCCTCCTTAATGAAACATGTTGCTTAAAGGAAAATGTGGTGTAGACTTTGTGTTTTTAAAAATATCCTATATCATTTATATGATTATAAAGGCTTTGAATTTATATTAAAATGACAAATATTTAAAAGCTTCTCTTGATAGCACTACCTTATTATTTTTTCCCATTTTTAATTAAAGATCTGGGTAACTAATGTTCATAACTGCCACTTAGGAAGCAAACAAGAATGATAAACACTCATTATTCCTGAAACAATGCTTTCTGGGATCATTGGGTCTTTCTCTAAGTACTGTTGTGTTTAATTATGGGTCACTGTTAATTAATCCAGAAGTACTTCTTCATGCTGGTTGACTTTCAACAATAATTATATATTCTTAAAGAGGTAAGTGTTCCCCTTTATTTTCTGGCAGAATTTCAATGGTGCATTTAACATGTACAAGGTAGGGTTAAAGGACAGTGTCTTTGTAGATGTAGTCTTTCATCTGAAGCCGGTAGGAATGAGAAATGGTTGCCCAAATGAATCAGTTAATATAATAAGGAAAAACTATTCCATTTGTGAATCAACAGATATAATTTGTGAGTTTCTACTAAATGCCAACCACTCAATTAAGTGCTTTATATGCATAGATGATAATTTCCCAGTGCCTCTACAAGGTAAGTACTAGTTTTATTTCTGCTTTACAGATGAGGAAATTGAGGCTCAGAGATGGTAAGTATTTTTCTCAACTACACAACTATTAAAGGTGGGTAAGGTGGCTACATAAGCATCTGGAAAGTTTTCATCTCTACAATCATGTGCTCTTTTCTTTGGTAGACAGACTACTGCCCACATTGTGCTCTAGGTTTCTTATTGCTCACTGTTGGTTTGTGTCTATAATTTAGGCAGGCAAAGGAAATTCTTGAAGTATTTCCATCATCAGCAAAATGAGTGACTAACCAGGAATGGCTGAACTACCCTTAGAAGGAACCAGTCCTAGGAGGGGCAGGTTGATAGTGCCGTGAGTATTGAATGTTTGACTTTGGGGAGATAGGTTCTACTACCTCCGATAAAAGCTCAGTGTCCTCGTCTGTACTTCTGGGTGCCTTGACTAAGTGCCTTGCTTGTTAATACAAGATTCATTCTGTGTAGTTCAGAGAGTTTCCCCTGCATTGTTACCCATATCTTAGGAAGGAGGGATAGAATACACAGAAAGAAACGTAGGGGTAATACCCATTAGAATGCCATCTAAGGTGGGCTACCTTCCTCTGCATTTACCCCTCCAGATAATCATTTCATTTTGGCAGGTAAAGACTACAGAACTAAACAAAAGAGCTGCCTCAAGCATAATGAAGGGAGGAGCAGCAGATGGAAGCTGACGAAAGCTGGCTGCATAAGGGTAGGAATGGAGGGAGGTCATTGTAGGGTCCCGGGATGACAGTTTTAATGAGGGTATGAATGACAGCAACCTAGGGAAGGAAGCCCTGTATCCTCATTCATCTTCACTATTTTCTCAGAGACCTTTCTGATGAATCCTGGTGTGGAAAAACTTGAATGACCCCAACCCCTTGTGGAGACAAAACAGGTCATCCTTTTTCCAAGGGCTCTTCCTCGTCTCTCCTCCTTGCCCCGCTCCAAGTCCTTGGTAATATATATAATAACACAGAAAAGACTGAACTGGTCCCTCCCTGGGAAAAATAACTATAAGCTGAACACTAGAAAAGCAGGTAACTTTATTTATTTATTTATTTATTTATTTATTTATTTATTTATTTATTTATTTATTTATTATTGAGGAATTGGGGGGATGGGAACAGGGCTGGGGAATTGGGGGAAGGGGAACAGACAAGTTGCTGTCATTTTGTTCTTCAGTCTAGTTGTGGAGGACGTTGCTTCACTGGCCCAAGTTGGCACCATCATTGCGCTCTTCCCGGGCGAGGCAGATCAGTCGCCGGCTTCTGGATGGCCGCTCACTGTGGCTGCTAGACGCTCACACTGGCTGCTGGCTACACACGGTAGCCCATGGCAACCCACTGCCACAGGGGCTGCAGCCTACGCCGTCGCCGGTGACTCACGGCAGCCCAGCTCCAGGTTAAGCTGTTGTTCAGCATCTTAGCTGTGGAGGGCAGTGTCACTGGCCCTCATCTGTGGGATCTGAACCGGGGCCCTCTGGCGTCCCAAGCCAGTTCTTAACCATCGCGCCACTCGGCCAGCCCAGCAGATAACTTTTTAAAATTAATCTTAAAGGTGTCAATTTGCATGCATTTTACTTTTTTCACTGTCTGCGCAGCTGTTATTTCAATCAGGAAGTAATCAAATCTATATACAGTGTAAAAACAGTAGGAAAGGTAAGTAAAAAGGCCACAGTCCATCTGGGGTGGAGCTAGAGGGTAGGCCAGGCCAGACTTGTCCCTGGTGCCCAGAAAGAAGGGGCTAGGCATTTTCCTGCAGCAGCAATGACAGGGCCAAGCCGAGGGAGGCCTTCTGGGCAGAGGGCACTGCCTGGCTGGATGAACCTGCCTATCTGTCCCACAGGGCAGGCAGAGGCCCTGAGAACAGTTGTGTGGCCAGGCTGTTTCCCTAGGGCGGGCCCAGAAGAAGTCAAGGCCCGGCTTGGATTCTCTGTTGGCAAGTCCAAACCTTCACAGAGCTGTCCACACCTCCTGAAAAGAGCTGGCCCCGGGACATGGCCAGCCCAGTCACCCTGCCCTGGCGATGCAGCAGGGGCTATGTGCAGATCATGTTTACACTGAGGGACAGTAGAACGTGCTGAAGACTTTGGTCTGGCATCGTCGTGACTGCCAGTGCATGCATGGTGCCCACCAGGGTATGCACCTGCTACTTGGGCTTTATGTCCCACAAGGGGATGCGGTTTTCCTACGTGCCTCAGTCAATTTGGTGATTCCTCACAGTTACAGAGATGCTGCCACTGATATCTGCTGGACATGGATGCAGTCAAGAGCCCGGACATCCCAGATCTTGACTGTCTGGTAGGAGCCACTGTGTAAGTTGTTCTGGGCAGCCACCAGGGTCTACACCCAGCATGAGGCCAATAAGCTCCTTCTTCAATTTCAGCTCAGTGTCCACTACGTCCTATACATTGATGGCCTTCGGGGGCTGCTGAGGAATGTGCTGTGCCAGGAGACCAATGTGCACTTCAGTTGTCTGGGCCCAGCTCGTGTTCACTTTGTGCAGGATCTGGCTATCCTCCATGGTGACATGCAGTCTGCTGAGCCACAGCTCTCACCCCTGACTGCAGAGCACCAGCTCAATGCTGTCATGGCCTTCCAGCATCTTCTGGCATGTGTAGTTGGTACAGGGGTCCCACAACTTGATGGTCTCATCAGAGGAGCTGCTGAAGAGCAGGTCACCCATGGAATAGATGACAGGGCCCTGGTAGCCCATGAAGGTTCCTTTGCATTTGAAGATCTGCTGAGGGTCCCAGAATCCTAGGATGCCTGTGTTCTGTTGTGTACTGATGTGGGGCAGCGCCTCATTCAACACACAGGCACCCCTCTGGAACGCCATGAGGTCCTCACTGAGATTGCTATGGTTTTTGTCCAGAACATCCGACAAAGCTCAAAACTCTTCTCCAGGTGGTCAATTTTCTCAAGTTTGCCCCAGCATGGAAAGCAGTCTGCTGGTCCTCCTGGGCTAGTGCCACGTGCATCTTGTGGAAGCTGTTGACTGTCTGCTGCAGGAACTCTAGGCTGTCCTGGTTCCCAGTGAATGTGCACTCCTACTTGGAATGCAGACAATTGATGTGCTCATACACCTTGAGGTGGGCCTCCACATCTTAAGGAGGGGTGGGAAGCTGGGGTTGTTGGGGCACTGCACAGGCTTGTAGTCATATCTGTCCTCCTGGTCTTTCTGGAGGCTGAGCTTGGGACTCCCTGGGGGTTTTACGTCAAAGACAGTGGGCTTCCAAGCCCCTGCTGCCTGGTAGCCTTGCCTGCAGTGGATGAAGAGCTCCTGGATCTGCTTGGCCACTGCAGTATTGCTCACCACGGCTGTCAGTTTGGCGTCATTCCCTGGGACTCTTCTTTGACTTCACGGTACATCTTTGACAGAACATGTGCCCACATGTGGTGATCAGAGGTCCTTGAACATACTGTAGCAGAGCTGTAAACAGTGCTTCATGAGGGCTGCTTAGCAAACACCAGTGACTCGCTCCTCTTCGTCCTTGGACATAGAGGACGGGGAGTGCAGGGACAGGCTGGGGGAGAAGCCAGAAATGGCCAAGTTAGAGTAGTGCAGGGTGCTGATAGGATACATACTGTCCTCTTTGTCTCTTGGGGAGTAGGCTAGGGTGCTAGACCAGGAGGGCATCCTGCAGTGCTGTTTGTGTGTGCTGGTCCCATAGACTTGGCTGTTGGTGATGACCACTGAAAAGGTGGGCCCCAAGGTCATTTCCATTCTGGTCCTCTTGGTGATGCCTGGGGTGGGAAGGTAGGTAGGCCCCCCCAGAGAACTGGCTATAGTGGGTGCTTTAACCCAAGCTCATGCTTGGGTAGCATTCCCTGCCTGTGGCTGCTTGGGAGCAGGAGCGCCACCCTCCTGCTTCATCATGTCCCCTTGGTCACCAGCTGTGTTTTCAAAATAATTATTAGCACAAGGACAGGCTGCTAAGTGAATCATAAGGTATGTTTGCTGTTAGCAAGTTACATATATTTTCTCTATACAAGGTCATGATAAATGTTGTACTTTCATCAACGACTTGAGTTTTAGATACTAAACCCAGTTTAAATGATGCTATTGAAAGATTTTCAAGGTCTGAATTCCTCCAATACTCATTGCCTGAGCACTTAGATACCTAGCAAGGAAGAGTGAATGGTCAGTGGCTGCAAAGAGAATCAAGATGAGGAAAACACTGTCATATCTGTGATAGGGAGGAATCTATGACCTTTGGGTGAGCATTTCTGTAGCATAATAGAGAAGGAAGTCAGCTTGCAGAGCATTGCAGAATAATTGGGTAGTAGAAAAGAGACAGTGAGTGAGACTTCTTTTTATATAGTCCAGCAGTGAAAGATGAGGGAGAATTAGTTTGACAAGTGAGCTGGACCAAGCACAATTTTCTGTAAAGGATTGTTTATAGGCAGAGCAGGAGGTATGGGAGAGATGTGTATTTGTAGCAGAGTTCAATGCGGGGAGGGGAGAGTGAGACCTAGAGAAGAGAGGAGGGGGAGATGGGGTGGATCAGAGAAGAGAGAGAGAGAGGGACCAAGTTTCTAGCACAAGATTTCCAGTAGCAGGTGCTCCATCTTCCTAATAAGCACTTACCCTAAAAGGAAGTTTCCAGAATTGCCTTAGTTTTATAGGACTCAAAGGAGTTTTACAGCATGAAAAACACAGACATTTGCCCATTATATCATTTAAAAGTGTAACAATGCACACTGAGATAATGAAATGGACTTACCTTTTCAAAATGATATACCTTTCAAAATGATACCAGCCTAAAGATGTTAGCCAAATCACTCTAATCATAACAACAAATGTTGGATTATTTTGTTCAGTTTATTCATATATTACCCGCATTAGGTAGATATTATTATCATTTATGCATATGAAGAAACTGAAGCTTAGGCAAGCTATAGGCTAAGGAAGTTCTTAACATCTCATAGCTAATCAATCATTTAAGTCCAGTCTCTCATTATAAGCTAGGATCCCACACTGAGTAACTGTCAGTAGAAATATTGAGTGAAGCTTGTGACCTCATATCTCAAATGAGAATTCAACAACATCTGTATCTTACGTTATGTGAGATAATGTTTATATGTTACTTTAAAATATTTTTTGGGGTTGGCCGAGTGGTGCGTTGATTAAGAGCTGACTTGGGACGCCACAGGACCCCAGTTCGGATCCCACATATGAGGGCCAGTGACCTGCCCTCTACGACTAAGATGCTGAACAACAGCTCAACCTGGAGCTGGGCTGCTGTGAGTTGCCGGCGACGGCATAGGCTGCAGCCCCTGCTGCAGTGTGTTGCCATGGGCTACCTTGAGTAGCCAGCAGCCAGCGTGAACGGCCAGCAGCCGCTGTGAGTGGCCGTCCAGAAGTCGGTGACTGATCTGCCTCTCCCGGGAAGAGCGCAATGATGGTGCTAACTTGGGTTAGTGAAGCAATGTCCTCCACAACTAGACTGAAGAACAAAAGGACAGCAACTTGTCTGCTCCCCTTCCCCCAATTCCCCAGTGCTGTTCCCATCCTCTAATTCCCCAATTAAAAATTTTTTTTGGGGGGGATAGGCACACTGTGTGCACATATGATTGTATGTACGTTTGCCTGTATGAGTTTGCGCTACACTCTAGGTATGGCCAATTGCCTGGTTGCAACACATACTCTGGGAGGAGGAAGGGGATGGTCAACATTAAACAAAAAAAGTCTATCCAGAGATAGCTACCACAATCTTCAATAACCTTTAATTCCAATTAACACCAGATTTTATAGTATTAGCATAGGGATTCGTATTCATTGGTGAAATTAGTGGCTTGTTAATTAGGTAATAGATGTTGGAAATGGGCATTCATTAGTGAGACTAGGGATAGATAAAATTAGTGAATTAACTAAAATATTTCAGAAACACTCCTTGCCTTGGCATGAGTCTAGTAAATCATCCTTCACCATCAGAATAAAGTGGAAAGCTTAATTCCCAATAGTCCTGTACCCAGCCATCTCTGGAAGATTCTGGTTGGTTTACTGATGATCTTTAGGGTAAGTAAATCCTGTCTCTAGAATGTTGTCACATCTGTCATAAAGGAAACTTTCATGCAGGGCATGTTAGGAACACCAATACGGGATATCACTGGGCTTACAGAATAGGCTATAAGGCCCATCTGGATTCTGTTTACTAAAAATGTTAATAACATTTCTCTATATAATAATCTCTAATAATTTCTCTAATTATTTCTCTAATAATCTCTATGTGTGGGAGATTTTTGACTCATTCTTTTACTAAAACTTGGTAATAAGTTTGTAGGAGAGTAGCAAAATCTTACCCACTTTCAACTAGCAGTGCCCACTATTATGTACTAAAATTAACCTATTTGTGTTTAACCAAATTGGCTTAGGTTAGTTAGAATTTATTTCTGTGAGTTTCCTATAAAAATTTCCTTTCCCACTTTAAAAAATATTATTTATCACCTTCCTAATGTTTCCACCCTGACAACCTGCTCCCTACCCTCTACCTGTTTGCCCTTCAGTTTTACTGAGAAAATAGCTATAGACAGATGGGCAGTTCTTCATCTCTCCTCGTCCTCCATCATCAAATCCTCCAAGCTGCCTGCATCTGTCCTTGCCTTTGTCTTATTACCAGGAGGAGAGTGTGGCTTCACTTGTGAACGGCGAGTATTTTCACTTAAGCTCAGAATCCTGTCCTTGGCTGCTTAAGGACTTCATTCCTGTGGTTTATCCATTCGCTTTTAAAAAAAATCAGTTTCAGTTGTACAACACAGTGCAATAGTTATACTTTTACCCCTCAAAGTGACAACTCCCCTCCCCCAATCTACCACCCCACTCCCCTACCCCCCGATATCATACATATCTATTACAATTCCATTGACTCCACTCCCACACTATACTCCACATCCCGGGGCTATATATATATATTCAATTATAGTTGACATACAATATTATACAACATCAGCTTCAGGTGTACAGTGCAGTGATCAAGCCTCTCCACCATCCATGAAGTGGTTTCCCTAACAAGACATGTGACCATCTGACACCCTACAAAATATTTACAACATTATTAATTATATTCCCTGAACTGTCTTTCATGTCCCTGTGGCAATATTGTAGTTACCTATTAATGCTGTCTAATTCCTTCCCCTTCTTCCTCATCCTCACCCATTCCCAACTAGCAACCATCAGTTTTTCCTCTATATCTCTGAGACTATTTATGTTTACTTTGCTCGTTCGTTCAGTTTTTTAGATTCCACATATAAATGAGATCATATGGTATTTGTCTTTCTCCAACCGACTTATTTCACTTCATGTTCTGCAGGTCCATCCATATTGTTGCAAATGGTACGATTTCATTCTTTTTTATAGCAGAGTAATACTCCATTGTATAAATGTACCACAGTTTCTTAATCTAGTCGTCTACTGATGCACATTTCGGTTTCCAAGTCTTGGCTATTGTGAATAGTGCTGCGATAAACATAGGGGTGCATACATTTTTTCAAATTAGTGTCTTGGGATTTTCTGGATAAATACCTAAGAGTGGAATTGCTGGGTCATAAGGTAGTTCCATTTCCAGTTTTTTTAAATACTCCATACTGATTTCCGTAATGGCTGCACCAATCTGCAATCCCACTAAGAGTGCGCCAGGGTTCCCTTTTCTCCACAACCTCACCAGCACTTGTTGTTTGTTGATTTATTGATGATAGCCATTCTGAACGGAGTAAGGTGGTATCATATTGTGGTTTTTATTTGCTTTTCTCTAATGATTAGTGAGGTTGAACATTTTTTCATATGCCTGTTGGCCATCTGTATGTCCTCGTTAGAGAAATGTCTCTTCATATCCTCTGCTTATGTTTTAATTGGGTTGTTTGTATTTTTTGTGTTGAGTTGAATGAGTGTTTTATAAATTTTGGATATTAACCTCTTATCAGATATATCATTGGCAAATATCTTCTCCCATTCAGTAGGCTGCCTTTTTGTTTCATTGATGATTTTCTTTGCTGTGAAAAAACTTTTAAGTTTGATGTAATCCCATATGTTTATTTTTTTTTAATTTCCCTTGCCCAAGGAGATATATCAGTAAAAATATTACTGAGGGTAATGTCTGCAAATT
>NW_017731938.1:74262-81100 GCF_001890085.2 Hipposideros armiger
CATATTTATTGCCATTTTGTTATTTGTATTTCTGGTTTTCCTTTGTTAGCTTGTTTTCCCCTTCCTTCTGTTTAAAACCCATTCACTTTTGAATTAGTGTCTTTCTTTATAGTTAGATTATTCTCATCAGCATACAAAATACTCCAGCATCTTCTTAGACAAAAAACATGTTGATCCTTTAAAGCAATCACTCCATTTCTCTGTCCCTTCATCATAAAACTTCTCAAGTTGTTTTTATTGATTGTTTTCACTTCCTCACCTTTTATCTCTTTTTAAATTATGAAATAATTCAGACACAGAGAACAATTAGGGAATAATATAATACACATCTATGAACATACACAGTCACTGTCCAGCTTTATAAAGTCTTAATGTTTTTCTGGATTTGCTTTATTTTTTTAAGAGAAATATTATAGATGGAATTGAAACCCTTCTCAAATGTATTCTCTCCCATCCTCAAAGGTAACCATTAACCTGAATTTGGTGTTCATCATGCCTATACATGCTTTTATATATTATTATACAAGTATATTCACAACTGATATATAATATTTGTTTTTTACAAAATTTCAAATGTTATATAAGTTTATTATACATGTCATTTTATAGTTCACATCTTTGACCAACATTATGTTTTCAGATTTATTCATATTAATATGTTAATTTATTCACTTTAGTTCTGTATAGCATTCCATTGAATATCTACTGTATACTTCATTCTCTACTGATAGATGCTATACCAATTTCCACACCCACCAACAGTGAATCAGAAGGTCCTATTTCTTCATATTCATGCCAACACTTGAATTGTCAGACTTTTTAATTTTGACAAACTGATGAGTTTGAACTGTGATTTTAATTTACAGTTCCCTGACATCTAGTAAAATACAGTATATTTTCATATGTGTATTGCCACTGTTGTTTCTTCTTTTTGAGTTGCCAATCAATAACTTTTACACAGTTGTCTTAGCATCCTGAACAAATAGCCCATCATTTCTCAACTGCATTGTAATGTTACATCTATCTTGTCCCACTTCCTGGATCTCTATGTTATTTCATTGGTTCAATGGTTTATTTGTATAATTCTGAATCAAGAGGACATAATCTTATTGACTGTAGCTTCATAATAAATGGTGCAGCCTACCCCTCAGTATATTCTTTAAAGTATTGACAGACACTTCTACCTCTTTGTACTTTCATATGACTCTTAGAAACTTTACACCAAGATCATGAAATCCTGCAGAGCTTTTCACTGGAATTTGTTTGAGTTTATGGACAAATTGAATTATTTTTTATCTTTAGTCTTCCTATCCCTAAACAGGCATATATCTCATTTCTCTCTAATATACTCAAATTAGCCTTCATTTCCTAACACACTATTGACTGGTGTGGTTGTCAAGATCATGGACAACTTCTAAGTCTTTGATGGAGGCCTTTGCACCAGCTCAGCCTCCCTAATGTCTGTTTAGATGTCACCTTCTCAGAAAGGTATTTTCTTACTACCCAATTTAAAAGTAACAGTAATTTCTTTCACATGAATTTATTTTAATTTTTTGCATAGCCCTTTTCTCTAATATGGCTTCTGCCAACTTAGTTGACGTATACCATTTTCCATAATTGCTAATTATGCTTTCTGTGATTCTTTGAACAGATCAAGCTATTTCTCTATGTTTATTCAATGTATTATTGGAAATCCTAGCCACAGTAACCAGAAAATGAAAAGAAATAAAAGGTATTCAAATTGGAAAGGAAGAAGTAAAACTTATTATTTGCAGATGCGGTGATACTGTAGATACAGAACCCTAAAGATTCTACCAAAAAATTTGAGAATGGATAAATTCAGTAAATAGCAAGATACAAAATTAATATTCAGAAATTGGTCCAATTTTATACACCAATAAAGAACTGTCAGAAAGAGAAATTAAAAAAACAAACCATATACAATTGCATCAAAAGAATAAAATACCTAGGAATAAATTTAACCAAGGAGGTAAAAGACCTGTACTTAGAAAACTGTAAGACACTGAAGAAAGAAATTGAAGATACAAATAAATGGAAACATATACCATGCTCATGGATAGGAAGAATTAACATCATTAAAATATCCATATTACCCAAAAGAATCCATATATTCAATGCAATCCCTATCAAAATATCAATGGTATTTTTCACAGAACTAGAACAAATAATCTTAAAATTTGTATGAAACCACAAAAGGCCCTGAATAGCCACAGCAATCTTGAGAATGAGCGAAGTTGGAGGTATCAGGATACCTGATATCAAACTATACTACAAGGCTATAGTAATTAAAATAGCATGGTACTGGCATAAAAACAAACACGAAGATCAATGGAATAGAATAGAAAGCCCAGAAATAAATCTATGCCTGTATGGTCATTTAATCAGTGACAAAGGAGGCAAGAACATACAGTGGGGTAAAGACAGTCTATTTAATAAATGGTGTTCAGAAAACTGGACAGATACATGCAAAAAAAATGAAACTGGAAAACCTTCTTACACCATATACAAGAGTGAACTCAAAATGGGTTAAAGACTAAAATGTATAACCTGAAACCATAAAACTCCTAGAAGAAAAAACAGGCAGTAAACTCTCTGACATTGCTCTTGTAATATTTTTTCTGATATATTTTGTCAGGCAAGGGAAACAAAAGAAAAAATGAACAAATGGGATTATATCAAACAAAAAAGTTTTTGCACAGCAAAGGAGACCACTAATAAAATGAAGACATTCTGCTGAATAGGAGAAGGTATTTGCTAATGATACATCTGATAAGGGGTTAATATCCAAAATTTATAAAAAACTCATACAACTCAACACCAAAAAACCAAAGAATCCAATTAAAAATGGACAGAGGACCTGAATAGACATTTCACCAAAGAGGACATACAGGTCGCCAATAGAGATATGAAAAGGTACTCAACATCTCTAATCATTAGAGAAATGCAAATTAAAATCACAGTGAGAAATTATCTCACACCTGTCAGAATGGTTATCATCAGTGAAACAACAAACAAAAAGTGTTGTTGAGGCTGTGGAGAAAAGGGAACCCTTGTGCACTGTTTGTGGGATTGCAAATGGGAGCAGCCACTACGGAAAACAATATGGAGGTTCCTCAAAAAATTAAAAATAGAACTACCTTAAGACCCAGCAATTCCACTCCTGGATGTTTATCTGAAAAAATCCAAAACAGTAATTTGAAAAGATATATGCATTCCTATGTTCACTGATACTTTCGAATTCACAGCAGTGTATTTACTACGTGACTAGTGGAATCTATGATACTACTCCATGTAATATTCAAGATACTATTTTATGGAGTCTTGCTAGATTGCAGAAAAGTTACAGAAAAACCTTGACCAAGTTCCCTCACACTTTCTTAAACATGCATTTAAAAATCAGACCAGCAAACAACCTTGATTTTTCTTTTCAGTCTGAGTTTATCCATAGATTTTGTTTCCATATGCTAATGTCACTTCACTGAATTTCTTCTTAGATGGTTGAGAATTTCTCTTTGATTTAAAACTGATTGATTACCGACTCTTGAAAATCAAGGGATGTTTTTGTGTGTGAATACATAACTTTTAACAACTTTAAAAGAAACAAACAAACAGTGAGTCAAAAGTGCTCAGTATGGCCTTTGCCAGTGAAGATTAGGAGCAATAGGTTAGAAATTCTGCCTGTTTGGATTTATTTTGTGTGGACCTCAATTGCTCTGCTTAACTTCCTATTTTTTCCAAAAGCTTCTTATGACAGTGATGAGCACAGTTCTAATGAGCTGGAACCTTCTTCCTCAGCTACTGTTTTGACAGATTGTTTGTGTCTAGCTTGATGAGACTCTTATTGAGGTTAAATAGAAGAGATGCAGCATCCAGAGAAATCTGTAGCTTAGTATATTAAAATGTGACTGCCTCTTCTGTTTTAAAATAACTGCTTATCGCAGTTCTTGGTCTATTTGTTGACAAATCACTCTAGAATGACTTAGACAGGAGGCGGTGGCATGCACACTTTACTTGGATGCTCTTGCCCAAAAACTTGATCAAAAACTTTTCATTGACTTATTACTGTGAACCCAACATTTCTATAATTCTCCTCTTAATGCATTTGACTTAGTAGGCATATTAAAAACTATACAGGATTAAAAAACAGGGAGAAATAGATAGGCATGGATCTGAGATACAGACAATAAGTAGTAACAAGTTTATTCAGGCTTTTTTGCCTTTTGCCTATATAAAGAACACTAGCATGGTGTTCGAATGCTTATTTATCTGTTTGGTCAGGTGCTGTGCCCTGGCACCATTCCCAGGGTTGGTGAAGATGATTCATTTTTATGCATGAGTGATAACCAACCATTCATCTTGATTTAAAATTGAAGGACTAAAACTCTCTTCAAGCCTGTTCCCAACTAATAGATGGCTTATATTATATTTCCGCAGATAATTCTTAACTGAGCTATTTGGAATTTGAAAATCAGTTCTTTATGACAGTGTGATTTCCCCCCACCCCCTCATAGTAGTCTAAAAGCACCTATGATATACACCAGGGGGAGGAACTTTTTCTGTAAAGGGCTGGATAGTGAATTATTTAGTCTTCGAGTGTCATACTGTCTCTGTTGCAACTACTCATGTTGTGGTGTGAAAGCAGCCATAGACAGTGTCTAAACAAATGAGCATGGCTATGTTCCAATAAAACTTTATTTAGGGACACTGCAAATGAAATTCCATATATTTCTCACATGTTATGAAATGTTCTTTTAATTTGTCCAATGTTTTTTTTTTTTTTAAAGATTTTTTTTGGGGGGGGAATTGGGGGGATGGGAACAGAGCTGTGGAATTGGGGGAAGGGGAACAGACAAGTTGCTGTNCCTTTCCAATTTGGATGCCTTTTATTTCATTTTCTTGTCTGATTGCTGTGGCTAGAACTTCCAGAACTATGTTGAATAGAAGTGGTGAAAGTAGGCAGCCTTGTCTTGTTCCTGATCTTAAGGGGAAAGCTTTTAGCCTTTCTCCATTGAGTACGACGTTTTCTGTGGGCTTATCATATATGGCCTTTATTATGTTGAGATATGATTCCACTATTCCCATTTTGCTAAGAGTTTTTATCATAAATCGTTGCTGAATTTTGTCAAATGCTTTTTCTGCATCTATTGATCTGATCATATGATTTTTATGTTTCATTTTGTTAATGTGATGTATTATGTTAATTGACTTGCGGATATTGAACCAATCTTTCATACCAGGAGTGAATACCACTTGATCGTGGTGTATGACCTTTTTAATGTGATGCTGAATTCGGTTTGCTAGTATTTTGTTGAGGGTTTTTGCATTTATGTTCATTAGGGATATCGGCCTGTAGTTTTCTTTTTTTGTAATATCTTTGTCTGATTTTAGGATCAGAGTAATAGTGGCCTCATAAAATGTGCTTGGGAGCCTTCTCTCCTTCTGTGATTTTTTGGAATAGTTTGAGGAGAATAGGTATTAATTCTTTTTTGAATGTTTTGTAAAATTCACCTGTGAAGCCATCTGGTCCAGGACTTGTTTGTTGGAAGTTTGTTGATTACTGATTCAATTTCTTTAGTAGTAATCAGTCTGTTCAGAGTTTTTGTTCTTGATTCAGACTTGGTAGATTGTATTCTTCTAGAAATCTATCCATTCTCCCAGATTGTCAAATTTGTTGGCATATAGTTGCTCATAGTATTTTATTAAAATTTTCTGTATTTCTATGGTATCTGTTATCACTTCTCTTTCATTTCTGATTTTATTAATTTGGGTCGTCTCTCTCATTTTCTTGGTGAGTCTGGCTAAGGGTATGTTGATTTTGTTTATCTTTTCAAAAAATCAGCTCTTGGTTTCCTTGATCTTTTGTATTGTCTTTTTGGTCTCTGTTTCATTCATTTCTACTCTGATCTTTATTATTTCCTTCCTGGGACTCCCTTTGGGCTTGTTTTGCTGTTTTTTTCAAGTCCCTTAGGTGTAAAGATAGTCTGTTGATTTGAGATTTTTCTTGCTTCTTTAGGTAGGCCTGCACTGCTATGAACTTCCCTCTTAAGACTGCTTTCGCTGCATCCCAGAGGTTTTGGATTGTGGTGTTTTCATTTTCATTTGTCTCGAGGTATCTTTTGATTTCCTTCTTGATCTCAGTTTTGACCCAGTCACTATTTAGTAGCATGTTATTTAGCCTCCATGCATTTGTGAGCTTTCTAGATTCTTCTTATAACCGATTTCTAGTTTCATAGCATTGTGGTCGGAGAAGACTCTTGATAAGATTTCAATCTTCTTAAATTTACTGAGACTTGTTTTGTGGCCTAACATGTGGTCTAGCTTGGAAAATGTTACATGTGCACTTGAGAAAAATGTAAATTCTGTTACTTTGGGGTGAAATGCTCTAAAAATATCGATTAAATCCAGCTGGTCTAAAGTGTCATTTAAGGCCACTGTTTCCCTGTTGATTTTCTGTCTGGAGGATCTGTCCATTGGTGACAACGGGGTGTTGAAGTTCCCTACTACGATAGTGTTACTGTTGATCCCTGTCTTTATGTCTGTCAATATCTGTTTTATATATTTAGGGGCTCCTATGTTGTATGCATAGATGTTTACTAGGGTTATGTCCTCTTGTTGAATGGACCCTTTTATTATTATGTCGTGCCCTTCTTTGTCTTTTATTGTAGTCTTCATTTTAAAGTCAGTTTTGTCTGAAATAAGTATTGCTACTCCCGCTTTTTTCTCATTTCCAGTTGTGTGAAATATCTTATTCCATTCCTTTACTTTCAGTCTGTGTGTGTCTTCTGATCTGAGATGAGTCTCTTGTAAACAGCATATG
>NW_017731938.1:81811-83387 GCF_001890085.2 Hipposideros armiger
CTCAGCTTGGGCTGGACTCGAACCGCTGTTGCTCAGAGCTCAAACTCTTGAGCGAGCTCTTAACCAACTGAGCCACTCGGCCGGCCCTCCCTTTTTATATTTTTAAAGTTGTTTTTTTCCCCACTGCAGTATGGCATTAATTAGAATATCTGACTGTGATCTTTTTTAGTTCTTCCTTCCCCTATAACCACATCTTTACAACGTTATTTATTAAATTGTGGAATATGTAAAACATATCTAAAAATAGAATGGACTTCATGGCTAATCTCCTTTCAGCTACTTGTAAGTTCAAATACATGATGATTACTTCATTATGTCTTCTCATCTAGGGCAGTGCCTCCCAAACTTTAATGTGAGAATGCTATTGTAGTCTGCCAAAGCATTTATGTTGTGAAATAATATTAAGATTTTTAATATCTCCTACTTTTTATAGTTGGGGCGTTATATAAATTATTTTGAAATAATGTGCATAGGTAGGTTATGTTTTCTATGAATTTTATTTCAAGATGGTAATTATGGGACTACAAAATATTTGTTTTTAAGCAGGGGATTGAATCTGATAGAATTGATCCTTACAGACTTAGAGGGGGAGAGTCAAGACTGCACTGACCAGTCAGAGATCATTAACTACATGAAACATTTTAACAGTGGAGTTTGTATAATAATCGCTGACACTTTATGTAGTGTTTGCTTAATATGCCAGGAAATCTTTTTCCTACCTAAATCAACTTTAATGCTCACAACAACCCTAGGAGGTCAGTAGGAGTTATCACTCTCGCCATCTCATAAATGAGAAAATGAGGGTCCCAGAGGTGAAGTAATTTACCCAAGGCACATAACTAATAAGAGCTATAGCTGGGATTCAAACCCTGACAGTAAGGATAAAAAGCCTATTCTCTTAACCAGTGCATTTGATTGCTTTTCTTACAAAGCATAATTCACTGAGCACAAAGGAAGGAAAATGAAGCATATTGGCAGATATATAGGTGATAGATTTAAAGAGAAAATGGATATGCAATTATGCTTCTTAGAGACTAAGTGAGCTGAGTTGGTTGTAGGGGAGAAGAAAACATTTAAAGTACATACTAGCTCCCTGAAAGAACTCATTAAATTTTTGTTGAGTGAGTGAATGAAGTACTTTCTAGGGTTAACTGCCATCACCTTAGAATAATGGAGAATTAAATTATGGAAGAGTCTCAAAATTAGCAAAGAAAACAAGACAAAATGTGGGCATTTATACTACACAAGGAATTATACCAGGTGCATTTGTGAAGAGTGACACAACTGGAGAGGTGGCCTTAACAAGATGATTTCCATATGGGAGTTGCTTAATTTGCCCACTCAGGACCACAGAATTTTAACTACAGTTGTTAATTAGGATACACCTGATTCAAATATCCATCATGACACTATCTGATTGGGGCTGGGATAGTAGGGGGGTGTTTTTTTTTTAACAGAAAATTTGAAATGGATTGACAGGATTCACATTATGTAATGAACCATATACATCATATTAAAGAGCTTAAATATGGAAACATATTTATACCAATTCCCCCTGAACAGGAGTTGACAGAAC
>NW_017731938.1:86042-90723 GCF_001890085.2 Hipposideros armiger
CTATATAAGAATAGTATTAATCTATTAGTCTAGGATTGTTTTGTAGCAAGTTAACAAAATGTACTCCAATTAGTTTAAGGAAAAGGGAAAATTTAATATAGTGATGAGGGGTATCTCATACAAACCCGAAGCAGGAAGTACAGCTAGGTCTCACAGGATTGAAACCGGAGAGAGGAAAATTATCAAAAATGAAGGCAGCTGTGTTAAGAGTTCTCTCATTGGGGCCTCAGGTATCCCTCCTTGGTTTCCTTGTTGGCATTAGTTTCATCCTCCTCTCTGCAGACTGGGTACTTAGGCTCTATTAGAACATGGCTGTTAAAATGTCTATATTTATTTTAAAACATTTCAGTGAAAATCATATGTGTATCTCTATCATCTATATTCATCTATCTGCACACATGCAGACACATACATATATACAGGCATGTGTGTATATGCATGAATACATCTGTATATACATAGGTGATTTATACCTGAGGGGCCATTAGTTAAATTATGAAGTACTCAATCAGGTAGTTGACAACATATGCTAGTTAGTATTTGAAAGAACTTAACTAGAAATCCATCCTCCAAAGACATTTACTATAAGTTTCAAACATACTTACCTCAGCTTAACTCTAGACAGTTTTAAAAGCACAAAGGGCATCAGAAATGACTTTACATTACTGAAATGTGTGATGTTCAAGATTGAGGATTGGCTAGAAATATCGTATGAGCAACTCTTTTCTATGAGCAGGTGTAAGATTACATTTTAGGAGGGGCCATTTCTTATCTCAGGAATCAATTTTGGCTCTGTTTCTGGATTCTGTCATCTAGTTGTGGCGAGAATTTTAGCTCAGTCCTGACGCTGAAATATTATTGCCTCTGTCTTCAGTGAAAGAACCTAATAGTTATAAATGGCCAATTTATTTTAGGCCAGTTTGCAGTGAGGACGTAGCATCATTGCTCCGAAACTGATTCCATCTCCGCCTTTAGGTCTACATAAGCATACAGGCTGTTAGATTCCAGATGACTAGAATCTCTTAAGTTCTATTTCTAGTTTCTCTGGAAAGAGAATTCATTTGCTCATTTTGTTGAAGATATCCTAGCCCAATCAGTAGTGGCCGGAGAAGTCTCTGGGCCACGCAGTAGTCAACAGTGCTAAAGAAAGCCTCTCACAAGGAGCTGTGGGTATGCACCAGATGAAAAGGGGGTCCAGACTGGGTTGTATGTAGGTGAAGGGTAGATTTCATAGGGGTATTGACAACGATAACTGTTTCATGAACTCATGTTAATCAGATTCAAAGCTATATGTATATATCTTTGATCCAAAAAAAGGATATAAAATTCTTAAAAATTCAGCAGACATTTTTAAAGTAAGTTATATTTTATAGACAATAGGTTGATTGGTAAAATAATTAAAGAATTCTTTATATGCAATGCTTTTTCTTTTAATATCTTTATTAATCAGATGAATTTTCCAGTGGAATGGGGACTGATACTTGGAAGAAGGAGGCACTTCCATAGAAAGCAGGGAAATAGATGACTTGTTCATGGGACAAAGGGCCCAAGTGGGATAGATACAGGGAGAAGAATAAGAAAAGGAGCAAGCAGGGCCTAGCTGAAAGACTATTTCCATACTTAGATCTAAGGCCAGCTCTGCCTGCTTACAATGCAAACAGCAAACAATATGTTTTCCTCACAGAGAGTGATTGTGACCAGGCCATGGAACAAGAGCAAGCGTTTGTTGCGCAAAACGTGTTTTGACTAGACCAACAAGGCTGTTTCTATGGGCCATCTGCTGGGACGTACAGCTCTGCTAGTCAGAATCCTTGTTGAACCTGCATCTATGTAAAAGGCGTCACTAAGTAAATTAATAGAGTAAGCAAGGGAAATGTTATGCCAAAACATTTGCACTCAAACAAAGGAAGTACTAATTATAAATGTTATCAGTTAAAGAGCTTTCACAGTGTGCCTTCCTGTGACAGTGGTTTCATTGCTTTGTCCTGAAATGTGTTAGAACAGTTTCCTTAAGAGAGAAATATTCTTCCCTAAAATTTTCATTAAGTTAAATGACCTCTCCTCTCCCAATTATGATGAGTTATAGAGATTTTACTATATTAAAAAACTTTGAATCCAAATGTCAACAAGTTGCAGAGAATATGGTGATTGGAGGGAAGGGAGAAGGAAGGCTGAGGTAGGAGGGGATGAAGAAAGGAATTCAGCAAAAGGGAGCTTAAAGTGGGGAAGATAGAAAGGTGCAGAGAGGAGGCGGAAATTAGAAAAAAATGTTGAGCAGAAAGCAAGTGGGATAAAGAGAAGCAAGGCAGAAAGCATAGATTTAGAGCAATGGGAGCAGGGACAGTGCATGTAGGTTTGTTGAAAATGATTGACTTGTGATATTTATTAATCACATGGAAGTGAAGTTGAAATAGAATTTGCAGTAAACTCAGTAGGCAGAAAAACCTTTCAAACCTGACTCTCTTGTTACTCTGGTAGGAAGCATCAGAATGCTAGTGCAAGGTTGGTATCTGCACAAAGGCTACCCTTTGCTCTGTCCTTTCCAGCTAAGCAGGATAAAGATCTCTACTTAGACCTAGGGCCCCAGCGCAGACCTCTATTAGGCAGGCTTCCCAGAGGCACAGTGATTGGGACTGGCTGTAATGTAATGTAAAGGAAATGACATGACAGAGGAGTAAGGGTACACATTTAGGAGCCAACTGTCTCTCCTTATGCCATTCCCTCTCTGCTACTTCTCTCTCTCTCCCGCTGTCTGTCTCTCTCTCTCTCTCTCTCTCTCTCTCTCTCTCTCTCTCTGTCACACACACACACATACACTGGATTCAGAGGTGCAGAGTTGCTTTAGGAGAGGGATGAGTATGGTGGGAGTAGGGACACCCTCATAGTTCTACAACTTTTACACACATGAAAAAAACAATCAGACTCAAATAGGCACATTGCATACTCCTTAGTCTCTGCCACACTGGTGCACTTCTAGGTGGTTATAATATAAATATCAGTTATTATTTGCCTCTTAAAGTAACTATGGTTTGAGAGTCAAAGGCAGATTTCATGTAATTTATTTTTCCTTTTCCCAAGCTGGTCTGCATTGGGCAATTCCTCTCCTGAAGTTGAGGACTAGGCAGAGGGTATGTTCGTTTTTGCCCATTGAGATTGATTTTTGGTCATGAGTTTTCCAGGGAAATCTCTACACTTGAAGATCTCATTTGGAAGCAGGAAATCAATGACAACTTCGTCTATTTTTCTTGACGACTCTGAAAGACCAGGATTTTTGGTGGCTTGGGGCTATATTAGTGGCTTCTTTTAAATCTGTGCATTCTGCACTCATCCCATAGTGATTGGATTCTGGGACCCATTATGCTAATGGCGCTTATTTTCTCACCTCACTTCCCTGTTAAAAGATTTTTCCTGAAGCTGGTTTTATTATAATTTTAAAAATACCATCTGTCTGTCTGAGAGTTTTTCCCTTTCTTTTGAACAGATTTGTTTCTGATTTCTCTCGCACNAACAAAAAACAAAAACAAAAACAAAAAAAAACAAAAAACAGGCAGAAGGCTGTATTTGACCCCTGAGCAGCAGTTCACAGACTCCGATATGCACAGGAGTGTGCTGTTTGTATGTTAAAATACTTGAGAAACGAGGTTTCTGTAGCAAAAAGCATTTTATGTCTAATTGGAAATGTCAGGGACACATCTGTTATAAAATAATCTAAGCCAAGTAGGCTGTGCATAATCAATGGATAGTTTTTTATTGATAGATGTAAGAGCTAATATTATTTTGATGTAGGTTAGGGCTATAGGTCTCCCCAACCCCACCTCCATAGGCAGGTTACAGAGAAAGCAAGTGTCATGCCAGATTCTGTGTATATATAAACATCAATTAGCAAGTGGCACAAGTGCAGTTATGCACCCTGTCCTTGCAATATCAGTGCAGTTTCACTCCTAGGCACCGAATACCTTGCATGGAATGTACATTAGAGAAAGACAATATTCTACAGGCAAGATTCAGATAACCTAGGAACTGAGTGACAGAATTCTCTGTTAATGGCAAAACCCAGGACATAAGAGAACCCTAGGCTAAGAATGTCATTCCAAGGGTACAAGTTATGGGGTAACCTTATTTATATAGATGTAATTGCCCAGGTAGTTATGCTATTTCTAGCAAGTCTATATCTTGAAAAACTCTTATTTGACCAATAAAAAGTCATTTCTAATATCTTTTATGCTAATTAACAAAACCTCTAGTGCTAGTAGGAGATTAAAATAGTTAAAAATGCTTGTGGTAGCTGCCTCTGGAATACAGGCTTCTGATTAACATCTTTCAAATACTAACCAGTCACCCATGGAGTGGGCCTAATTAGAGACTATCGAATATAAGTTAATATTGAGGTGTAGATTAAAACTAACATACATACAGATCACAATCACTATGCTCAAGTATTTAAAAATAATTTACATACAATATAATATTCTTTCAGAGACAACTACCATAGTAAAATCAGTGATTCCTTTTCCCCTTCCCAGTCTGTCTATTCACCACAAACTGAGAAGAGGGCTCTTTCCGCACATGGCTGATTTGGTTATCCATTGGAAGGGGCAAGGAAAGGATTGGGTGGGAGCAAGGGCTTGCAGTCCTAAGGAATGGGAGCTGTTAAATCTTCTTTAAGTAGAAACCTACCGGG
>NW_017731938.1:90800-95894 GCF_001890085.2 Hipposideros armiger
AGTGCCACAAAATTCATAAATAAGGCTTCCTTTTTATATATCTGCATTGTAGGAAGGAGAGGGCTCACCAGTTAGTGGTTGGGGATCATCGCACCTAGTTCCTAAAAATGAAAAAATAACAGGTTTTCTTTGGTTCCTGAAGAGAGCCAATACCACCTCCAAGAATTGTTTTATGGTCAGCAGGGGAGAAGTTATTATCGTCATGACCGTGAACTAGGGAAGATGATATATCAGGATGCTCAGCAGGGTTGTGCAAAGTGGACCTTGCATCCTACCACACACACTTCAAAAAGAGTCTTTGAAATCATTTGATGGCAACATTGCCAAAAGGTTACAATATTTGTCTGGTAAGATATTTAAAATCTTTAAAGAGGTTATAGCACCTGTCAAAGGGAGTAGATGCCTAGTTAGTTAAGATCTTTTAGAAGATATGATTATGAGGTTCTGTTATTATGGGGGAGGGTTGATTTCTCATCACATTGTACTAGGTGCTGGGAGTATGATGGTGAGCAGAATTCCAAGCAATAAATTGTAAAATGATAAAATAAAGTGAATTGCTGTTGTACCTTTGAAAGTGATACATGAAGTCTTGGACAGTATAAAATTGCTCCCTGCCAAATCCAGGGGCTTTTACTAAGTTATTTTTCTCCTTATTGACTATCAGAGAAACATCTGGCAATATGGAATGTTTTAAAGTTTTT
Organism: Hipposideros armiger; assembly: GCF_001890085.2. Lineage (NCBI taxonomy): Eukaryota > Metazoa > Chordata > Mammalia > Chiroptera > Hipposideridae > Hipposideros > Hipposideros armiger. The sequence goes on from NW_017731938.1 coordinate 91,502, forward strand.
TCTTCTTTTGGGTCTTTTGTTTCTGTCATCCTTCTTCCTGTACTTGGTTCAATGATTTTCTGCAGGTGCTGAATGCAAACCCTGCTCAGGGCTTTGTATTAGCTCCTCTTTTCTCCTTCTGTTTTAATCTGGACTGCCCATAAGTCACCAAAATTCTGGAGACTATTTTTTTTTAACACATCTTATTTTCTTCCTTTAATTTCAGTGCTTACTGCCATTGTATTTTATAATAGATGATTGCAGCATTCTCCTAGGTAGCTGTTTTTCTTCATATTTTTTCACCCCAGACCAAAAGGCAAAAAATTGTGAAACAAGGCTTCAGAGAAAATTTTCCTTGTTACTTTATTCTCTTGCTCAAGAATTTTTCTAGGTTCTCTTGTTACCCACCCATTGAACTCCTGCTTTAAAGTACCCCCTGAATCTGCCTCTTTTGTTCAATCCCTATCCAACCACATTCTTGCTGCCGTCCCATACACTTGACCTAGCACATGCCATACCAACTTTGCCTGTTGATTTAGTCTCCATATAAACATATTCTCCATATAAACTCTGAATTCACCTACGTGCTGCATAAGTAAAGAGGATGTTAGGCCATAACTCTTCCTTGATATTCCCCTGATTACTGTAGACCTTTCCTTGTGGAAATTATGAGAGTTTTCTTATGAGAGATTAAAAGCATAAAGTAAGGATGGATGAAAGGATTTGTAGCAGAGAAGAAGTTTGCCCTGTTCATGACACAGATTGGATAGCTGATTTTTCTCCTTGTTTTGAATCTCTTAGGATAATTCAGTTGTTGATGTTAATTGATTTGTGTCTTCTCTGTGATTTTCTTTGAATTCTATTTGGGAGATTCCTGTTAACTCTGCTGAATTGGGACCCCACTGAATATGTGGACTATGTGATGTGACCCACTCAGGCAGGACCAGCTACTTAATTTGTGGAGCCCAGTGCAAAAGGAAAATGCAGGACCCTTGTTCAGAAATTATTCAGAATTTCAATTCAGTGATGGCAAATTTTAAACCAACAAGTACAAGGCCCTATGAGCTGCACAGGTCGCACACCCTTGAAGCTGGCCCTTTCTCAGGCCTGAGTACATTTGACTAGTTCATTCTTTATCAGTAGAATTTATCTTTCCCATGGTCAGAAGCTCCAAATCAATGCATACATTAATATGTTTATTTTACTAAGTACCTAAAACCCATAGCTTTGAGCTACTGAACTACCTTATGATATGAAAATTTAAAACTCCATAAGTGATTGTGGGAGATCATAACATCAAAGGTTAACTTGACTACATCTTTGGAATTTCAATAGCNTTTTACCATGTCTGGTGTGCAGGTTCAAGATGGCTACCGGGCATCCTGAACTTACCTCTTCCTGCAAACAATGCATTTTTGGCTACATATGGAACAACATCCTCTGCAAAAAACCTAAAAACTGCTACACATTGAGTGAACTAGTAATGGCCACATCGAAGCTGGTAGGAGAGTGTGGGACCCCACCCCTGGTGTGGTGAATGTGTTGGGATGGAACTCAAAACCCCAAGCTTCCCACTGGGGATCAAAGGGTCAGAAACCTACATCCGGCAACTCCAACTTTTAAGACCTACACCTGAGAGAACCCGCCCCTCCCCCCCAAACATCTAGCTTTGAAAACCAATGAGGTTCGCGTCCAGGAGACCCACAAGGCTGTAACAAATTAAGAAATGGCTCTTAAAAGACCTGCATTCCGCTCCAGGACTCACCTGCTGCAGGATTCACCTGCCGCAGGATTCACCTGCACCAGGACTCGCTGCCCCTGGAGAGGCGCAGGACCTTGTGTGGGAGAGGCTCCTGTGTTTGGAGCACCCACCTGAGGGGCAGGCATCTGGTTTGACTCACATTTGGAGGTCTGCTTAAGTGCTCTCCAGGACCAAGACTGGTGAGTAGCATCTTTGTGCTCTTCCCCGTGCCTTATATTTGTTTTTTTCTTTCTTTCCCGGTGGGTGCCATCTTCCTGTGCTCCCTCAGCTTTGCTCCAGAGTGCCAGTATCTCCTAGATGGGAGCATTTACACGCATCTTGTGCTTCTGTTTTATGTCTAGTGCACCGGCTTTTGTGGCAGCCACCAGGGAACATCTCTGTATCTCCTGCCTGCCATTCCCATTGTAGGAGCTTTGCTTTGTATCTTGCTCTCCATGGAATAGAACAATTTTATACATTTTTTTTCTCTCATTTCCTGACCCTGAAATGCTACTGAGGATTGTTAAAACAAACAAAAAAAATTGTTAAGCTTTGTAAAGTGGAAGAGGCAGTGGGTGAAAATAACAAACAGAAGTAGTACTACATTTCAAATTGCAGTAAAACTGATTCTGTGATGGAATTGTGGGTGATTCTCCCTTTATATTTATTTATTTATTTATTTATTTATTTATTTATTTATTTATTTAAGCTGAGCCATCCTGCTACCTGTTGGCAGCTCAGTGGCTGCNTGGCCAGCCCAAGATATATTGTTTAATTACCTTTTCAGTTATTAACATTTTTGGTTGTGGTATCTTGGAAATGAAGCATAGGAAAAATGTGGCAGTTTTATTCTGGTTTTCTTTGGCTATTTTCTATTGAGATTTCCCCTTGCTTTCAGTCGTTTTAAGAAAATACACTTTGCTTCCATCTAATAATTTCAGTCATTCCTTTATCCTTTATTCTTCTCACCTTTCTCATAATTTTCAGTTCACATATAAAGTATGTTTTTATGTTTCTTTTTATTATTATTATTAGTTTCAGGTGTACAAAGCAATGCAATAGTTATCCTTTTCACCCCTCACAAAGTGGCAGCCCCCCTCTCCCCATCCACTACCCCCCACCTCTGATATCATACGTATCTATTACAATTCCATTGATTCCATTTCCACACTATTAAATTATAATTGACATAATATTCAAGGGCAGCTTCAGATGTACAGTGTAGTGGTCAGGCCTCTATACTGTCCACGAAGTGGTCTCCCTAACAAGATATGAGCCCCCTAAAAAATATTTACAACATTATTGATTATATTCCCCAAACTGTCTTTTCTATTCCTGAGGTCATATTGTAGTTACCAATTTATGTTGTCTTGTCCCTTCCCCTTCTCCCTCATCCCATCTAGCAATCATCAGTTTTTCCTCTGTGTCTCTGAGACTAATTCTGTTTACATTGCTCATTTATTCAGTCCTTTAGAATCCACATGTAAGTGAGATCATATGGCATTTGTCTTTCTCTGACTGACTTATTTCACTTAGCATAATGTTCTGTAGGTCCATTCATATCATTACAAATGGTACAATTTACTTCTTCTTTATAGCTGAGTAATACTCTGTTGTGTAAATGTACCACAGTTTCTTAATCCAGTTGTCTGCCGATGGGCATTTCTATTGTTTCCAAGTCTTGGCTATTGTAAATAGCGCTGCAATGAACATAGGGGTGCATGTATTTTTTCGAATTAGTGTCTTGGGTTTTTCTGGATAAATACCTAAATTATGTTTCTTTTTTAGAGAGAAAAAGCACATCTAAAAGCTTTTGTCTTCTTGCTCTGCCCTTTAATTATCATGATTTTATGAGTCAGAATAGCTCAATGACTTGCAGACAGACCCATTTGTCTTCATCCTTTAAACAAAGCAAAATAAATGCCACTAATATTCATGACTGGATGACTACTCAGAGTTCTTAATGTAGAGAGTGAATCACCATCATTCATTCATCAACTTTTTTTTAGAGTGCTTTTTATATCCCTAGCATTTGTTGTAGAAAATGAGTGCCACAAAATTCATAAATAAGGCTTCCTTTTTATATATCTGCATTGTAGGAAGGAGAGGGCTCACCAGTTAGTGGTTGGGGATCATCGCACCTAGTTCCTAAAAATGAAAAAATAACAGGTTTTCTTTGGTTCCTGAAGAGAGCCAATACCACCTCCAAGAATTGTTTTATGGTCAGCAGGGGAGAAGTTATTATCGTCATGACCGTGAACTAGGGAAGATGATATATCAGGATGCTCAGCAGGGTTGTGCAAAGTGGACCTTGCATCCTACCACACACACTTCAAAAAGAGTCTTTGAAATCATTTGATGGCAACATTGCCAAAAGGTTACAATATTTGTCTGGTAAGATATTTAAAATCTTTAAAGAGGTTATAGCACCTGTCAAAGGGAGTAGATGCCTAGTTAGTTAAGATCTTTTAGAAGATATGATTATGAGGTTCTGTTATTATGGGGGAGGGTTGATTTCTCATCACATTGTACTAGGTGCTGGGAGTATGATGGTGAGCAGAATTCCAAGCAATAAATTGTAAAATGATAAAATAAAGTGAATTGCTGTTGTACCTTTGAAAGTGATACATGAAGTCTTGGACAGTATAAAATTGCTCCCTGCCAAATCCAGGG
>NW_017731938.1:98739-99941 GCF_001890085.2 Hipposideros armiger
ATGTAGATGGCAATGGTGGTTTCAATAAGAGTGGAAATTGCAGTAGCTTCATGGGCAGATTTAGACACCCTTGTTTGGGGCTTTTTCTACACAGGAAATCTAGGAAAGCCACTGGCCAAATTAACTCAGCATGGAGCTATGAGACTAACCTCAAAGATGCTTTTGAATACGTTGGAATAATGCTGTTATCTTATTTCCAAGACAATTTGGAACCTCTGTGGGCGATTTGTGTTCTGAAATCCATTGTTGCTGACTGTAGCCGATTATACTGAGTGCCCCATATCACAGACAGAAGGAAATAATTGTGGAACTTTACCTGGGAAGGGATCTATAATTCAATTTCGTAGGACTGGTGCTGGAGAACATCCAGGTAGTTTGGAACGGTCGTCCAAAACTCTTTTTGAGAAGGTCATAATCATTGGAACCTTTTATTATGCTGACCTGCTTCCAGCATAAACTTTAGCAAATTGATTTTCCTCTCTTCAAAGCATAGATTAAAAAAATTTCCTCATGTTTTTATATAGTCAGCTCTCGAAATTATATAACACTCATCCCAGTTTATTATTATTTTGTTTTATCTTCCCTAGTACAATGAAAGCTTCCTGAAGGCACAAATTATATTGGTCTTTTTCACCACTGCATTCCTAGCATTCAATAGAGTCTCTGATAAGCAGATGCTCAATAATATTTGTTGCATGGATAAATGGATGACTTATGGTAACCTAGCAGTTCCTTGGATTCAGACATTATGGGATGTGTCTATTGGAGGGAAAAGTCTACCTTATTCCTTATAGGAAAGGAGAAACCCCTTTGGAGGGAATTCAATCCAAGGAAAAAGCACATCAAGACATAAATTTTGCTAAAAGGACTAGTGTCTTAAAAGAGGTAGGATTTTGATGATGGCAAATGTTATCATTCAGGTTAAACTCTAATGTACCTTCCTTGGACTGACCTGCGGGGTGAGAGAGCTCCAGTTAAACTTGAGTGAAAATTAAAGGAACTATAAATCAAATATGAGATGCACTGATGCCAGTAGCTTTTACAGTGACAGCAGACAGCGTTAGAGTCTCCACAGGGATGGCAGACAGCACTCCTGTGACACAGCATGGTTAACAGGCTCATGCTGTCAGCACCTGGGGTGGCAGCATCTGCTTGGTGCTGATGGCATTAACAGTTGTGGCCCTGCCTTTCGTGAGCCGAGC
>NW_017731938.1:100201-101142 GCF_001890085.2 Hipposideros armiger
GTGGCTCAAGATACCATAGCACAGCATGTATAGTGCTGGGACTCCACATTCTAGCAGGGAATCATTTCTACTGATAACCTTTTCAGTCTTCAATTCCCAACTTCTCTTCTATTTGACTTTATGTGTGCTGTTCATTTGGGTTCTAATATGTAGAGACCCTGTTCCCCGCAAAGCTGAGAATCTCATTTAGTTGACTTCCCTCGCATCTGCCACACTGTCCATTTTGTTTTTACCTGAATGTGATCCCTTTGCAAATTTTCATTTTATTTTCCCAGAGCCCAGTGTTTAGCTCCATGCACATCCAGTTTCATTCTCATCAATGTTAGTGTACCCTTAGCTTGTAGAGCTGGCTGACTTTTCTCCCAGCTGCCCTTTTTCTTGGGCATGTTAACTGAAAAAGTCTATAAATTCTCCCACCCCAAGAAATTGGTCAGGTGCTCTGTAGCAGTATTCACCAGCCTTGTCAAACCCTGTCAGTTAGTAAATGAGAAAATGTAGACACATTCAACTTCAAGTTACAAAAGGCAAACAGCTGCATTGTCCCTGATCCTGTCAGCTCTGAATGTTTCCAGAAACAAACAGAAAAGAATTTTATCTTGAAATTTGTCAGGGCAAGAAAGGAAACACACTGGTTCTCACCTGAAATCCCCTCTTCCCCACTTCGCAGGGAAATTAACATACTCTGCTTGCAAGTGACTTAGATTTTAAAGAATCAATGACCTTCTGTTCAAGGTCTTATATTTCTTTTTGATGATTTTTTCCATCAGACAATGAAACTGTTGACTTAAAGAGGATCAGTATTGTTAATTATTTGTTATAGTGACAGCCTGTTTCACTGGTTGAAAGTGATTGCTGCTTCTTCAATTCCAGTATATCCCCCCCTCAGCATTACCCACTTTGGATCTGTAGCATGTAGTAGAGTGCTGTGATAGGGAAGTTTA
>NW_017731938.1:103113-112387 GCF_001890085.2 Hipposideros armiger
AGTCTCAAGAATTAGCTTAACCTTGTCAGGAAGAACATCTAAATATGAATTATTTCAAAGCCAAAATCAACATTTTGGACAGATATCTTGACATAGAGATGGATTTTATTTTACAATATTATGTGATAAGTGATTTCATTTGGTTAACTAAGCATCTGGTTTTGATTAACATCTTGTTATACACTGGGATTCAGCAGTGTTTACTGTAGTCTTGTTTGGTAGGTCACAGTTCCATGATTGTAGAGGTGATACCTTCAGTTTTCAAAATCTTCTCGGCAACTTTCATTTCATCCATATTTTATGGACTGATGTCCAGTTATGTACATTGGGACATTTGATCAGCATTGGAGCTTGTTTCTGATAAAAAGCTTGAATCTCACTTGTTGGTTCTCTCATGACCTTTTTGATCTACATCTAATCTAGACTCTATGTCAGACACAGCAATGGCTCTAGTAAAGCAGCATCTTTGTTATATATACCCCAACTGTCCAAAGCCAATGGATATATTTAGATTCAACACTACAGAATACCTGCACTTTGGGATCATTCCTTTCTACAGTTCTTATTGTTTAATATCAACTCTTCTCAAAAACCTGGTGGGAAATTGATCTTTGAGAACAATAATAAGGGATAAGTTGAACAGTCATAATGTAAACTTTTTGGAAATTTACCCATGAATGGAGACAAATCATCAGAAGGCTACATGCTGATGTATCACCATGCCCTGCCTTTCATTTGAATTTCTTTTAAAAATCAAAAATTTTACTCTTCATCTTCAGCTTTCACAGAGGTCTAGTATAAGAAATATCCGTAGGTGGAAGTTCTTTGCAACAGGTTTTGTTAAATGGCTTTTGAGAATGTGTCCGTTACACTTCTCATGGCCTCTTATATAAATATTCTTGTGACAAAGCCTTCTTGGAAACTGATGAGCAGCTATGCATTCTTCTATGAAACTATGACTCTATTAGATTCATTTTTATAAAGTCTTTACTTGAGCTTCTAGGAAATTCTGTTTTTAGCCAATTCTTGCAGCTTTCCTTAGTCAAGCTCTTCATTTGATATTGTTTTTCTCTTTTTTAAAACTTGAGTATAGTTGATATACAACATTACATTGGTTATATTAGTTTTAGGTATATAATATAGCGACTTGACATTTTTATGCCTTAAATGTGATCTAATTCTAGTACTCATCTGTTACCATGTAAACTTACCACAATATTTTAAAACATATTCCCCTTCACCTTTTTCACCCCCCAATCTTGTTGATCCCCTTTCTACTGGTAACTATCCCTTTGGTCTCTGTTTCTATGAGTCTGTTTTGTTTTGTTCATTTGTTTTGTTGTTTTAGATTCCAGATGTAAGTGAAACAATATGGTTTTTTGTCTTCCTCTGACTTCTGCATTTCTCCAACTTTTATTAACTTACTGTATTTTGCTTTTATGTTATATATTGATTTATTCAAATGTTAAATTTGGTAACATTTTATAAAAAATTTATTTATTACTCATTAATTTAACAAGTGCTTTTTGAATTCCTACTGTGTTTTAGGAACAGTTCTCGGCTTATGGGGGTGTGGTGGGGTTTGAGGATTGAATAAGAGGACATTCCTTGTGTCTTAAACACTTAGAGTTTTCAGTCCTTATTTTTATTGTGAACTGCCTGAAAATATTTTGGAAGAGTTTGGCTATACCTTCAGCTTTCCCTTCTCCTGCAAAAAAATCTATCCAGTTAGATCTCAAAGTCTGTAGAGCATGTCTGATGATTGTTTCTGGGCATGTGATATCAGGTCCTAGTGTCTTCTTTCATTTTCACTCCTCTGGCCTCTTTTTTTTTTTAAAAAAGAATTTTAAAAAAATGTTTTTAACTTTTTTTTAAAATTAAAATTTATTGGGGTGACAATGGTTAGTAAAATTACATAGATTTCAAGTGTACAATTCTGTAGTACATCATCTATATATCACGTTGTATGCTCACCACCTAGAGTCAGTTGTCCTTCCATCACCATATATTTGACACCTTTACCCTCATCTACTATACCCTCTCTCCCCTTAACCCACTGGTAACCACTAAACTGTTGTCTGTGTCCATGAGTTTTTGTTGCTATTTTGTTGTTGTTGTTTCTTTGTTTGTCTTGTTCCTTTGTTGCTTTCAGTTTTATATCCCACATATCAGTGAAATCATATGGTTCTCGACTTTTTCTGTGTGACTTATTTTGCTTAGCATAATAATCTCAAGATTCATCCATGTTGTGGCAAATGGCACTATTTCATCTTTTCTTATGGCAGAGTAGTATTCCATTGTGTATATATACCACATCTTCTTTATCAAATCTTCTATCAAAGGACACTTTGGTTGTTTCCATGTCTTGGCCACTGTAAATAAAGCTGCAATGAACATTGGAGCACATATATCTTTATGGATAAATGTTTTCAGATTATTGGGGGTAGATACTGAGGAGGGGGCTTGCTGGGTCATATGGTAATTCTATTCTTAATTTTTTGAGGAACCTTCACACTGCCTTCCATAGTGGCTGCACCAATCTGCATTCCCACCAACAGTGTATGAGGGTTCCTTTTTCTCCACGGCCTCTCCAACACTTGTTATTTGTCTTGTTGATGATAGCCATTCTGAGATGTGTGAGGTGATATCTCATTGTGGCCTTTATTTGCATTTCTCTTGTGATTAATGATGTTGAGCATCTTTTCATATGTCTATTGGCCATCTGTATGTCCTCTTTGGAGAAATGTCTATTCAGGTCCTCTGACCATTTTTTAATTGGATTTTGTTTTTGTTTTTGTTGTTGAGTTGTATGAATTCCTTACATATAGTGGATGTTAGCCCCTTATCAGAGGCGCTGTTTGCAAGTGTCTTCTCTCATTTGGCTGGCTGCTCTGGCCTCTTTTCATATTGCTCTTCAGAGCCTCTTGAAGGCATCTCTCTGATGCTGTTACTTCTTGTTCTTGACTGCACCCCCTCCTCCCAAATTATTATCCTGTACCAAAGGCCCCTGAACAAACATGCTCTGTCAACATGGGGGGAGTCTCTTTTTCCTCTGTCTCCCAACTTCACCTCATTCTGTCATGATAAACCCCTAAATGTTGCCTTGCTTCCCCAAAGTTGTGTAGAGATTTCTGTGAGAGAACCACATCTTTAGTTTTTCTATGCATCTCTCTAAGACTCTGACTTGAATCCTTGCTTTTGACTATTTAAGTTCTCCAGAGCTCCTAGTTTGTCCTAGGTTTATATTTTAGTGGTGTATTCACAACAGTTAACTAAGTGTGTTGCATGAGTATAAGCTGATGTGAGATTTCAGAACTTTTCCTCTGCTGTGGTCAAAAGTCTTTCTATTAGCTTTATCTCCATTGGTCAGCACTTCAAATAGTTTGGATGATGACATTTTTTTTTTATCACAGTTGCTGAAACCACAGAGGTAAATGATACTGAATGGTTTAGTGACTCACAGAGAAGAACATGTGATCATCTTTCCAAAGCCCTTATTCCTTTTTTTTTTTTTTGGCAGATCAGCAAGGCAAATCCTGATTTGTATTGATGAGTTGGCTTTTACTGAACCTATGTTATCCTCTCTGGTAATTATCATGACTCCACAAGAAAAGGTAGTTAATGCTCTCTGTTTCCAGTGCACAGTCAGCAGGACAATATATTGCCTGCAAGGAAGTTGAGAGGACTTGTGATGTTAGCATTTTAGTACAGGGAATTAAGCCTTATGCCAGGAAAGGGGGAAATATTCAACTAACATAAGCAGTGAGGGAAAGAATCTTGTTTTATAATAAGAGGTAGAGGCATTTCAAATTATCTTTTGGTGATATTTTTGATCATCTACTTGGAGTTCCAAGTAGACTTGCCAGAAGCAATTTGCTAAATTATTTATTAATGTCAGAGGTGTAATTAGACTGAATTTTGTAGTCAAATCAGAGTACTGATGCTTGGGAGAGGACTAGGCCGAGAGGCAGATATGTCTTAGATGTGTAAGAAATCATCATGAACCATGCCTTCGGATAGCATGTAGCAGCTCTTTCCAGGGTTCTGAAGACAGCTTGAGTTTGGAGCTACCAAAGGGACTCCATGCTACTCTCATCAGTCAAGATATCAGGCCTGTTTTGAGTTTATGAGATAAAGTATTTCTTTAACAGGAACTAGACCATGTATAATTGTTGAGGGCCTGGGAAGTAAACGTTTGAAGGGAGGATTAGAAGATGAGTCATTAACCATCTACCTGATGGACTGGCACGAGTGGACAAACTGTATCTTGCAGGAAAATCTGTAAAGCAAGCCCATCCAGCTGCTGGAGTGAGACAGCGAAGGGGCAGCTCAGCTCAGGGAGTGGCCCATGGGAAGCATGGGTAATTCTTTCTGTGTAATTACTGATTCCATGCAGCCAAATGTTAGGTGGCCAGTAGAACCAACACTTGGGAAGACAAGCAGGATGTAGACTTGAGGAGAGATGACACTCACTAGGTGCTTCTTTGTCCATAACAGTATTTTACCACAAAGGCTTCTGAGGTAATAGCTCTTCTCCATTTCTGCTTTCCTATCTTGTGCACGTTCCTCAGAAGTATATAGTGTAGGAAACTCTGGGAATCACAGTTCCCAGCTTAATCAAATTGACACAACAAAATCTAGCAGCCCCTTTCAACCACGAATGGTGTCTCAGCTCTGTCCAGAGGATGGAATGTAATGGAAAGAGTTCCAATGTCCATTTCCATAACACCTTAATCCCCACAAGGCCATGACTGGTTCATACCTGGTTCATACCTAGTTCATCATACCTAGTTTAAAATGGTAATCTCTAGCAATTGTCATAGTGCCTGGCTCAGAGTAGTTGCATAAATCTACATTGAATGAAATAACTGATTCTAAGTCAGAAGCTCTGAGTTCAGTTTTGTTTCAGCAACTGGATCCGTTATCTGACCCTTGGCTCTCAGTGGTGTGCTTGCCCTTTGATATCCTCTTCTGTATTACACACGGCTAGAGGTCTAGAAAATCATATTCCCTAGAGCCCTTTGACTTAGCCACTGCAATGCCTTGCCGAAGATTTTAAGGTGAGTGAAATAGAGAAGCTATAGTTTTTGTTTTCCTGTTTCTGGCTTTAGCAGCTACAGGAGCAACGGTAAGTGACAACGTAACCTAGCAGTGAAAGCAGCCAGCCCAGAAGCTTCAGCGGAGCTGCTGGCTCTGGTTTCCTGTCTGGAGGCATGTGGGTTCCTGCATTTCTGCTTAGTAGGACAGTGTCTATTGGCTCTGGGTAACACCATTTTCTTTTTTGTTCCAACAGTTCAAGTGATGGTACTTGATTACTAATTACTAATCATCTTCTCCGTTTTTCTGTTCCAGCCCTTCCAACACTTTAGTAATCAATTCTTAGTACTAAGTCACCTTCAAATGAGATAATGAATGTGGTTGTTGTTTCTCTGGATGGATTAATACTGCTTTAGAACTTTGAGTATTTGACTCTAAGTTATCTCAGCTTGAAAATGATGGTGATAATTCTCATGCTGTTATAAAGACCTAATTTAATCATGTTTATAAACTACTTTGCATGTATAAGTTATTACATAACATTTTTCTGGAGGGAAAGTACTGTGTTGTTTGAATGCATGGTCTCTACCCAGGTTCTTATTCACTTTAGCTAGAGACCGACTGTGAGAGGTTGGGTAAATACATCTCCAAGATCAAGCTTCCCTATGTAAAAGTGGGGTAATAATAGCACTTTTCTCATCAGGTAATGGATATTAAATGAGATATCACATGTAAAGTGATTAACTCAGTGTCTGGTACATTATAAGTTCCCAATATTATTATTATTATTATTCTGTGCAGTTGGTGGGGGCAGTGTTCTATGGGAGAGAGCTGTATGATAGATACAAGAAAGAATTAGCAATAAATCTGAACAAAAGGTAAAAAATAGATTAATGTAGAAAGCAATTTACTTCTGTGATCTAATAGACAAAATGGAAGTGGATAAACGTGTATGGTTTAGAGAAAAGAAAAAATTAAAACTACTTCTTCAAATCCCAGAATATCAAAACATTGATTGTGTTTACCTATAGAAATATTTACAATTTATTTATCATTAAAGATATATTAAGGGTTCACTGTAGATAAATTAAAAAAATATACAAGCATAAAAAGAAAAGAATAAAATATTATAACTCTAGTACCTGGGTATGATTATGTTAATAAATTGTTATAGGTTATTCTAATCTAGACCCTATTTAGTGATAGATACTCGCACACATGGGACAGGTGTATATTTTCCAGCAACTTGTGTGTACTATATGAAATATTTGTTTCTTTAAAATAATTAGATAAGAAAATGGTCCAAGTGCCGACTGAAGACATGGGGCTCTGTGTCTAACCTACTATCCTGCTTTCAAATCAGGACCTATATTTCTAACCATTTTTTTCAAATAGAATTAAAAAAATTTAGCCTCAATGTTGAAACTTAACCTCTTGATGCCACGTCCCTTCTGAGGCAGAGATAGCTGTCTAACCAAAGATTCCTGCTTCTGGTATCAGCCGGAAGCAACTGCCCAGGCCTGGACTACATTTCTCAGTTCTTCTTCCATCTAAGGTAGAATCAACTATGTGACTGGTTCTTACCAATAATAGATGTGTGTTGCTTTTGATCTAATGCAATTGAGAAGATTGGTTGCTTTCTCTACTTTTTCATTTTTGTCTGGACCCTAGGGCATGGTGGAGCCATCAGATGGAAGGTGACTAAGTCCCTGAATAATCACATGGAGGAAAGATTTTGGCAGACTAGTAAAACATGAATTAGACTGATATAAGTGAGAAATAAGCTTGTATCGGATTAAGTCACTGAAATTAGCATTATCTTTAATATATCCCAGGCCCACATTGAATGTTCTTTCTTCATTCTCTTCCTTCTCCTCAATCTTTCCCTTGTATTAATTTAGCTTTATATTTTCCACAGCTCCTAGCACACAGTGCCTTGTACATAGCATGCACTTAATTAATATTAATTAATATTAGACAAGGTTCCTGTATTAATATAAATCCTTGAAATGAGTTCAAAATAGTTTCCAGGCAGCATATGGAAAAATGGAATAATATTCTTGTGATGTAGAAGAAAACTTTTCTTATAACTAGAAAAAGATTCATATAATAATAAGCTCAAATGGAAGATTTATTCTCTATTTTTAGAGGCACTTAAAACAGAAGATTGAAAAAGGTGGTATTTTTTTGTGTGTGTGTGGCAGGGTAGGTTTTAAATAAAATTGAGATTGCCTTCTCTTCTCTTTTCATTATCTTTCTTAGTGACCCATTTTTTTCTTGCATTTTTCAAAACTTTTTATGCCCTTTTAAAAGAGGAGAACATTAGAGAGCTCTCTTCAATGAACCTAAGTGCATTTGACAGCCATCCTCCCAAGAACCTGTTCTAGCATTTGGTAGGTAAACTATAGTGGTGAACATTTCAGACCTGGGGAGACTGACTTTCCTGCCTGGCCTATGTAGAGGCATTTCTCAGCTCATGGGCCTGCTGGCATTTCCTCTATGACTATGCAAATATTTCACTCCTGGACATAAAAAATCCCATCTGACTCAATCATACTTCAAATCTCAGAGTGGACCTTCTGTCAGAATTAATCGTAATTTGGAAACTGACCTTCAACAAGAGGAGAAATTGTGTTCTGTTTTACTTTCTTTCAGTTCCAATATTTTATATTTACTTTATTAATGACTTTAAATAAAATAGATATGTTTTTTATTAAGCAAAAATTCTAAACAGTTGCTGAGTTAGACTGATCACATAAAAATCATTGCTAGAAAACACAATCAATTCCTGTGACTTCATACAATGTTTTATTATATGATAATCATCCAAATAGCACTTTGAAAAATTTAGATCCCCCTCAGACCCTTTGCCTGCCCAATCAAGTTCTACAGAGTCGAAGGAGCTTGGAAATAACGATTGCTAATTATGTAGTCTGTAAAAACTGCAGTTTTTCTTTGTGTACCTTTGTGTAATGGTTTTACTAAGGTGAAGAAAAGTTCAGGATATTAGCACCAGGTGTGCAGCTAAATGCCTAAGACAAAAAGACAAAGGGAGGCTCCTGTGTGCAGGGAACTCTAAGCAATTGCACAGAGCCAGGAAGACAATATTTCAAATAAGGTGTCTGATAGCATTATAATAATTGACTTTCTTGAAGCAGGATAGCATGTGTATATTTGTCTTTCAGGGTGTGAATCATGCCGTCTTCAATTCTCTATCTGCAGTGGTTAGTAGCCAACTTGAGAGTAGAAAATAGTACAGGTGCTCCACATTTGTCTGTTGAAGATAGAACTTGGATTCAGAAATCTTGGGTTTAAGTTTCTGTCTATGGCTTATTACTTGAGTGCATTCTTTCAGAGATGAGTAAGAAATAGTTATTAGTGCTCTGTCAGTATCTAAATGGTGGGGTAGGGGGCAGACCAAGCTTAATGACATGTGATAAAATTTGTGAAAGAGTGAGCACAGAATAAGGCAACCTGTTTCTGGAGAAGGTGAGTGAGGAACAATCAAGGATGGTTTCGTTTAGGAGAGGTGATGCTTGAACTGAGTCTTGATAAAAAAGTAGGAGTCTGCCAGGTTGACAGGAGTTAGACTAGAGAAAAGGTGTTTAATGAAGAAACCAGCTATACAAAGGAATGGGGGCGGTGTATCAGAGGAAAAGGATGCAACTTGATGAAAGGTATGTGTGGGGCCATCGCAGGAGTTACTCTGGGGAAATTAAGGGGTCAGATCATAACCTTTTATGTCATGCTTTAGGATAAAGAACTTTATCATGAAGATGAAATAATTTCAAATGTGTGGGGAGTGACATGGTGGAATTTATGTTATTTAACCAGGTAAGACTATTTTAAAACCCATTAAATGTAGAAAGTATTAGTTATTTCTGAAGTTAACTGTGAAGATTGGATGAGATGATAAGCTTGAGAGTATCCTATAACATACGATAGAAATGTTAACCAGTATTACTAATGCTAACAGCTCACATTTGTTATGGACTTATTTCTGTAAGTACTCTGTGTGGATTAAGTTATTTAATTCTCACAACAATACAATTAACCATAAATATTTAAATGTAAACTTACTTTGCTTCCTCGTAGTAATGCTGGATTTGACTTGATTTATTCTCATTTAAAAAATTCATTTCGCAAGACCATTGTTTTTGAAGGCCTCTAAATGAACCAGAGTAACTAAAGAAGGAAGTGGTTTATTTTACCTTTCTCCAGAATCACCTACAGGTAG
>NW_017731938.1:113972-115464 GCF_001890085.2 Hipposideros armiger
TAGGGTCTTGGATAAATTTTTAATGATAAAATTACATCTTTAATAAAAAACTGTTATTGGTGGTTTTCTGTATAAGGAAATTAGGAAGTAAAGTGTGTTTTGCTATTATGTTTCTAGGTAGCTACTAAATTGTTCCTGCTCACTTAAAAATGTCGAGACTTTTTTTTGTTCAATTGTAAATATACAGACATCTGTAGTGTTTTTCCATTTCCAGCAGTATAATGAAATTTGATATTTCTTTTTCAATATCCATTGAAATTTTTACAATTTCAAGGTAATAGAATTAGCATAACTTTCTTGGCTACTTTTCTGCCATCAAAAGCGGGTATCCACTATGCATGCTTTGAAATTTCTCACCCAGGTTTTTTGAACTAGAAGCTGCTTAATGGAGGTTGCAAATTTGCATAAAACTGTATAAAATAAACTTTTGAGGAGAGAAATGGATGGCACATGAAAGAAAGTCTAGTAAAGGACTGGCTTTATTCCTTCATCTACAAACCTCATTGAACAAGAGTATTCTTCAAACCGTGAATAATAATGTAGGCATTTATCTTCACCATGCCATGGGGAAACAGAAAGTAAAACGACAAGGCCTTTTGAAGTCTGGACATTTGATGGGAACCACTAAGGTGTTTATGACATAGAGCCCAGTGCAAGTATGTGTCCAATGTTTCAACACTTTACAGACAGGTAATTCACAGCAAAAATAGTCTTGCAGATTCTGTTAATAAGTTGAGCTTTTTAACGTGAACAAGCAAAACAACACTTGGGACTTACACATTCAATGTGTAGCTATGCATTTTTCTCTTTCTTTGAGTGTTATAGACAGCAGAGTTTCACCCTGGATTAACCTCTCCCCTAAAATCCAGCACATTTCTTTGAAACTTAACACTCTTTTCAGGTTAATGCAAGCACATTTTAATATTAGTTCAAGTGAGGCAATTCAGAAAAGGGAATTAATTAAAATCAGAAGTTGTATTCTGGTTATGCATACTTTTGCATTGTGTCATTGGAACAGATAATCAAAAGTTTACTATAATTATGAGCATTTTCCCTAATGTATGCAGTTGAGTAAACCTAAATCAATATGAAATGGTTCAATGGATTTTAGAGAAAAAAACTGAAAATTTCTTTACAGAGTGTTTCAGAGTTTATAGGAAAATGAAGTCATATTTTATCAAGTCTAAAGTGCTAATTTGAATGGATTCATATATTAATGAATTAATTAATGTATTCATTCTTTTCTGAGTGTCTACTAAGTGAGGTTGGGTGCTACAAGTATTTAGTCTATACAAAAATAAAAGTAATCTTTTATTCAAGAAACTTCCAGTTAATTATTAGTTTTACAGGTTTTTTTCTTTTTTTAAAAAAAAGATTTTATTGGGGAATTGGGGGAGGGGAAGAACATTGGGGAATCAGGGAAGGGGAACAGACAAGTTGCTGTCCTTTTGTTCTTCAGTCTAGTTGTGGAGGACATCGCTTCACTGGCCCA
>NW_017731938.1:116977-117948 GCF_001890085.2 Hipposideros armiger
AACCAGTGCTCTGCTGCTCAGAGCTGGTGCTCCCAAGCCAACTCTTAACCAATGCGCCACTCGGCTGGCCTATATATATTTTTAAAAGATGGGCAAAGAAACAAATTATTGGGTGGAGAGGACAAAGAAAAAAGTGCTATGAACCAGTATCTTCCTCTCTTCTTCCTAATCTGTCTCAAGACAAGACTCCCACAGTTTATGGCTGCTTTCTTGGAGTGAATCGTGACTGGGCTGTGAGAAGGGGTCTTTACTCAGGCTCCGGTCCATAGATGATTTCTGGGGTTGGGCCAGGTCTCAGGCCATTGTCTGAACAGGAAGGATATGCCAATCAAATAAGGTCACTCTTATTCCTGAGCTGTGTCCTGTAGTAGTGTTTCTTCCCTATTAATCAGAAGCAGATCTCCTCATTGTTTTATGTCCTCTAAGATTGATCTCTTAGAAGTAGTTGATTATCATTGGCTTATTATTTTTTGCACTAGTTCAGAGAAGTGAAGCCTAAGTATTTTTGGTTCAGTTGCTTTACTGTATGAATGAAGACAAAGTTCAGTAAGTTAGACTTCAAAAGCAAATGATTCAAAGTCAGAATATTTAGTAAGACTCTAATTTTCCTTTTTCCCAAGCTGAGATAATTATAACAATATTCCTAGAATTTGTAGAAATTCTACAAAGCAACAGCATTTTTTTAAGTAACCACGTATTGATACTTAGGGGATCAAATCTTTAATCTTAGCTCCAATAGCACAAAGCAAAAACGATAACACAAAGAACTTTTATAACCTGGATTAATCAGTTAATTAAGAAAGGAAAAGAGTATTGAAGGTAAATTTTCTTTTATCATAGAAAATTGGCCCAGAGCTCCTTGTCCCCAAATAATAAAGAGCATACTACCTAACTTAATCCTTAAAAAAAATTGTGGTCAATTAATTTGTATTGCATTCTGAATAATTATTTGTCCATGACATCTATAGTAT
>NW_017731938.1:119663-129495 GCF_001890085.2 Hipposideros armiger
CCGCTCATGCTGCCTGCCGGGCACACACGGTAGCTTATGGCAACCCACTGCAGCTGGGGCTGCAGTCTATGCCATCACCGGTGACTCACGGCAGCCCAGCTCCAGGGCGAGCTGTTGTTCACCATCTTAGCTGTAGAGGACAGTGTCACTGGCCCATGTGGGATCCGAACCCAGGCCCTCATGCTCAGAGCTGGCATCCCAAGCCAGCTCTTAACCAACATGCCACTCGGCTGGCCCTAGTTTTATACGTTTAGATTGTATACCTTGGGAAGAAGTTCTGTTAAAGAAATATAATAAGAAAAGGTAAAAATTGTTTTTGATCTAGGCAGTTCTAGATATTTCAACTTTATTGAGGAAGGGGGTGACATAAAATCAAAAAGAAATAAGCACTTTTATGAGAGACAAAGAACATGATCAGTATCAGAGAAACTTCTATGTATAGCATACCATAAAAATAAAGTGTTAAAAAAGGCAGCTTAATTAATTTTATTTTGTATGAAGCTAAATTGCTAGTTGTCCTGATTTTTCTTGTTGAATTTCCTAACTATGTAGAAATCTGACTCACCCTGATTAGGAAGTGCTTGTTTGAGGGCAAGGGCTACAGATGAACCTTTGTAAAATCTTGTTTGGGGTTCAGGATTTTAGAGTCTTTTTAGCTTCTTGTAGACACACAAAAACTTGCAAAATAGGAAGATAAAAGATGGTTTGATTTTTAAATAGGCTGAAAGTATGCAACACAGCTAAAAAAAATCTTGTCTAGAAGTAGGGCAGAAGAAGCAGTTTTTAAAATTTGTATGAAAATCCAAGGTGTCTTATTATAGGCCTTATCTGTTAGAATTCAAACAACTTCAGCAATGTGATAACCCATTCAGGTAAATTATGATAAGGTGGCAGGTAAAGGCAGGCTGGTAAGAAATGTTTTGGGAACTGCATAAAGTTCTATAAAAACTTCAAAACTTTGCTTTTGGATGTGTGGATGATTCAGTGTGACATCTGAAATGATGGTGATAAAACAGACAGGCATATTACTGATTTTCCTGACTTTCTGTGGTTGATGGCTTGAATTTTCTGAGCTGTAGAGGGTGGATAAGTAACTTTTCTTGTGTTTCAGTGCATGTGTAACTCACATAGTATACCTGTGCAGAAATTTGTCTGGCTAGCCAGAGTTCCTATAACTGGGGCTCAGTTCCTGACTTGTCTACCCTGATGGCTTATCTGGGTTTCAACTGCAAGTCAGGAAAGGTCTTTTCATCTTAGCTCTCTATACGTTGCTATATTTCGAGGGATGTTTTTAACTGAAAGCTTTATGGGGACAATAGAAAAACCTAGTGAAGAATGCCTGAATCCTCACTGTGGGATGAGAACTCTGTTTACGTAGTTAATTTAAGACAGCTTTTCCACCACAGTATGATTCCAAGTCCCCTTTCCTCAGTCACTGTTAACAATAAAAAAAAAAATAATAATACTAACAATAATAATAAATAAAATAACCCCCCTTCCCAGCCTTTAGCCAGTTTATAAAGTCTGTTTCTGATCATTTTTTTCTTACATTCTCAGGATGTTCTGAATACTTCTATGTTTCATGCAATTTCTGACACATGCTATGCTGAACCAAGTTGTCACTTCCTTATATCACAGACTTTTGTGGAAGTTGTGAAAAATGGTCAGTTCCTCATATGTACCATATTTTGCTGTGCATAATGCACACCCATGTTTTTGGTCCAAACTTTGAGGGGAAAAAATCTGCCTTAATTTTTTAATTCAAATTTTTATTTATTTACATTTAGGTACTTGTTTTTTGTATTGTGAAGGAATTTTAGCATTTATTTTTTAGCATATTATGGTACAAGAAATTTTATGTAACAAATAATTACAAAACACAAGCACAGATACAATGTACAAGAAATTTTATTTACCGGTAACAAATTTATGATATTTATGCATCATAGAAGGTCAATAACTCTTTGTTATTGCAAGTTTGTCGTAAGTTCAATAAAACCAATTATCCTATTCCAGGATGTTATTTTGCATAACATTTTTGCATAATATTTTGCATGTCATTATTGATTTTTAGAGTTACACTTTTAACTCTCATAAGCATAAATAAAAGAATTAAAAACATTTAAGTAGATATGGAATTAGCCCTACCCATGTATAATGCGCATCCTTATTTTTCCCTCACAAATTTGGCCAAAAAAGTGCGCATTGTACACAGCAAAATACGGAAATCACTCACAGCCTTCTCCCTCCTTTCCCTTCTTTCTTTCCTCCCTTCCTCCCTTCCTCCCTTTCTTCCTTCCTTCTCTCTCTATGTATTCCTTTCTTTCCAAAATATTTTAGTTCATATTTCACACAAGAAGTTTATAATACATAAAATAAATAGAAAGCTTTTAATCACAAATGAGAATAGTAATTCAAACTCTTCTGTGGAAACATATTTAATGTACACTCTTAAATGTTATGTATAAATAATTTCAACTGTGCAGTACAAGTTCTAAGTTCTTTTTAAAAAAGCTAGGTCTGTATATACATGAAACTTGGTGGTTATTTTAAAATTGATAAATCCAATGTCAAGCTACTTGTATTTTTGAGTACAGATTCACCATTACAAATACATGATGTTAATTAACAAAATAGTGATCCTCAAATATCTTCTCTTGGTCTCATTCTCACACATTTGTAATCTGAGTCCATTTGCTAATTTCCATTCCTGTAGTTACTCTTCAAATTACAATAGTTACGCATTGAGTTCCCTATGCATCTCACCCATCTCCTTTATCTCAGCCTTCCCATACTTGACCATTCTCTTTTTTCTGGAAAAAACAGCACAGTGATTCCAGCAATAATTGATATTGTCACAACCACAATGAGAGCAGTAACACCAGTTTTCAGACCTTGCATTAAAAATTCCGGTGCTTTTTCATTAATGTAATGAATTAAAGTTTGACCAGGATGCAGATCTCTCACAATTTACTTTAAATACCTTGTCTTTATTTTTGGTGTTTGTAAGGAAGCATTTTCTAAAATGTCTACTGTTAATTACTAATGGCCTTTGTTTATTCTTTCTTTGCTAGAACAGTATTTTTCAAACATTTCCCACTGTGATTCACACCAAGAAACAGATTTTACACTGTAACTCATTACACAAATATATGTACATATATTAATGAAAAATGAGTTCACGAGATAGTATTTTCATCATTATGATGTGCAGTGCACTCACTTATTTTTATATTCTAGCTTCATCTATTTTACTAAGAAACATGGTTTGGACCCACAAAATTGATTTCATGACCTGCTTGTAGACAGAAACCTCAAGTGACAAGCAAGTGCTTAGGAACACGTCTTTGCCTTCTCTCTGACTGCCCTGTGCTCATGAGCTCTCTGCTCTTTCAGCCTGTCTCCATGAAAGGAGTCCCATGTGTTCATTCCTTTTGGCAGGAAGGGTGTCTTTGAGAGCTGGGGCTGGGTTGAACTTTTTTCAGTGTTGGCTAGAGCCACAGACACGAACATGCCTTCTGTGAAATTTGCCAAGTATCCCTCCTTGGAAATGCTATCATATTCTCAGCAGCTCAAAGTTTACTTTGAACTATTTCACCTCATCCATTATTGTATGGGCTCTACAAGGACTTTGTGACATATTGCTCCATCTTCTCACAGTGGGCCTGCTATGCCCATGTTGAGCCAGGGAGGGGCGTGGAGCAAAGTGGGCCATTCTGACTTTTAAACTGTAAGCCACAATACATGATGTCAGGGAGAATACATTTCCCCCCTCAGGTTTGTTGAGATATTATTGACATATATGTATGTTATAGTACGTAATAAAGCAAAGTGATGATTTGATACATGTATATATTGCAAAATGATTACAACGAAAACATTAGTTAACACCCCCATCTCCTCACATAATTACCTGCTTTTTTGTGGTGATAACACTTCAGATATATTCTCTTAACTTTGAAGTATATAATGCAGCATTGTTAAGTATAGTCATCATGATATATACTAGATCCCCAGAACTCATTAATCTTACAGCTAGAAGTTTGTGCCCTTTGACCAACATCTCCCCATCCCCCCACCATCAGCTGCTGGCAATCACCATTCTATTCTCTATTTCCATGAGTTTGACTTTTTTAGATTCTGCATATAAGTGAGATCATTTGGTATTAATTTTTTCTGACATCTTTCATTTAGTGTAATGCGCTCAGGCTCCATCCATGTTGTAGCAAATGGTACGATTTTCTGCTTTCTTATACATGAATAATATATACATACGTATGCCACATTTTCTTTATTCATTCGCCTGTTGATGGACACTTAGGCTGTTTCCATGTCTTGGTTATTGTGAATAATGCTGCAATGAATAAAGGGATGCAGATATCTCTTCAAGATAGACTGCTGTATCATATGGTAGTTCTATTTTTAATTTTTTGAAGAACTTCCAAGCTATTTTCTGTAGTGGCTGTACAAATTTACATTCCCACCAACAGTGATCAAAGGTTACTTTTCTCTACATCCTTGACAACTCTTTACCTCTTGTCTTTTCATAATAGCCATTCCAACACATGTGAGGTGATGTATCATTGTGGTTTTGATTTGCATTTCCCTAATGATGAGTGATGTTGAGTAACTCTTTGTGTACCTGTTGACCATTTGTATGTTTCCCTTAGAAAAATGTCTATTCAAGTCATCTACCCATTGGATTGTTTGTTTTTTTGCTGTTTAATTGTGTGAGTTCCTTATATATTTTGGAAATAAACCCCTTATCTTATAAATGGTTTGCAGATATTTTCTCCCATTCCATAAGTTGTCTTTTCAATTTGTTAATTATTTCTTTTGCTGTGCAGAAGCTTTTTAGTTTGATATAGTCACACTTGTTTATTTTTGCTTTTGTTGCTTGCACTTTTGGTGCTATATTATCCAAAAAATCATTGCCAATACCATTATCAGGGGCTTTCCCCTTATGTTTTCTTCTAGTAGTTTTAAAGTTTTGGATCTAACATTTAAGTCTTTATTTCATTTTGAGTTAATTTTTATGAATGGTGTAAGATAGTTTAGTGGTCCAATTTCATTCTTTTGCATGTGAGTATCTAATTTTCCCAATACCATTTTTTTAAAGAGATACTCTTTTCCCATTGAGTATTCTTAGCTACTTGCCAAATATTAGATTATGCATATGTTTATTTCTGGGCTCTTGATTCTGTGCCATTGGTCTAATGTGTCTGCTTTCATATCAATACCATGCTGTTTTGATTGCTATAGCTTTGCAATAAATTTTGAAATCAAGAAGTGTGTTGTCTCCAGCTTAGTTCTTCTTTTTCAGGATTGCTTTGGTCATTTGGGGTTCCATACACATTTTGGGATTGTTTCTTCTATTTTTATGAAAAATGCTTTGGAATTTTGATAGAGATATCATTGGATCTGTAGATTGCTTTGGTTATTATGAGCATTTTAACAATATTCTTTTGATCCATGAACATGGGATATCTTTTCATTTATTTGTGTCTTCTTTAATTCCTTTCATCAATGTCTTATAATTTTTAGACTGCTGGGAGCCCAGAGCCATGAGAGCTGGCCAAGGATGGGGGTGGGCTGGGGGTCTGGTACCTTGGAAGTCACCTGGGTTTAGTAGCCACCCGAGTCTGTTGGAGGCAGATGTCATACATCTCTTTAAACTAGCAGAATCTAGAACTTACCTTTAGGATTCCCTGTTCAGCTTACAATGACTCTGACTTCTCTTAATTCATAGTCATGGCTTCTCATATTCACTATGAACATTAAGATCCAGCTCTTCTCTCATCTCCACAAGTCACATGGCGGGATCTAATGTGGGAATTGTATGAACTTTTGGAATTGGTGCTAGGAGATAGCAAAGAGGAGCTGAAAAGACTACAAAAAGACCAGTGTGGCTGGAGCATGTGAAGTGAGGGAGTAGTGTCAGATGAAGTTGGAGAGAGAGGCAGGGGTATATAGTGCAATGATAGGCTATGTGAAGAATTTTGGTCTGTATTCACAGTAATGGAAACCACTGAGATTTTTATTATTTTTTTAATTTTTAATTTTTTATTATTAGTTTCAGGTGTACAGAACAATGCAAAAGTTATCCTTTTCACCCCTCACAAAGTAACAACCCCCCTTCCTCATCCACTGCCTTTCCACCCCCAATATCATACTTACCTATTACAATTCCATTGACTCCGTTTTCACACTCTACTCCACATCCCATGATTATATGTATATATAATTTGTATATATAATTGTAGTTGACATACAATATTATTCAACATCAGCTTCAGAACTACAGTGCAGTGGTCAGGCCTCTACACTGTCTATGAAGTGGCCTTCTTAACAAGACATGAGAGTTTTAAGAGGATGAAGCTGCAGTGGGGAAGAGGACATCACTAGTTTTGCATGGAAAAGGTCATTTGGGTTACAGTGTGCAAACTATCGGAGGAACCCAGAATATGTGGTAGTAAACCATGCAGAAGGTAATTTCAGTAGGAGAGGGTGGTGGAGTTGGAGAAAAATGGATGTATTGACACATTTAAAAAATCAGTATCATCATTATTATAAATTTCTCTGAGTTGCTTGAACTCTGTTTTGTTTTTGTTTTTGTTTTCGTAGAAAGGCTTGTTAATGCTCATGGTGGGAAAAATTCTCCTAATATAAGGCAATGTTTAGGTTTAGTCCAGTACTTGTGACTAAGACAACTAAAGCGGATATGTAATCGACAATATAGAAGATGATGCTCATTTTGCTATAAAAATGACTAACGTATCAGTATATTTGTATTTACTAGATTAGAATTAGAGGAAGAAAAATAATTTACTTTAACAAGAGTGAGGTAATTTAGAGACTGAAACAGCAATATGTTAATAAAAAGACAAGCTCAAGAATATATAGCTTTTTTAAAAATTAAGGATTCACTTGATACTTTTTGATAGATCACATGTGACTCTTCCTAAATGATGGTAAGATATCCAAACTACATATTTTATTTGCTCTATGGTATTGGTGTTTGTAATATCAATAGAATAAAAATAATATAAAAATAAATACATACTACACATACATTTAACCAGAATGATCACTGTTGAGCGGTTTTTGAGATAGAGTTGTCTACTATGATACTCATTCTCACTTTCAGTATAGGAAGAAATACATTTAATTTCCTTAAGGGAGAGAAGACTCTCTGAGAAAAATCCAATAGGCTCCATGGAAATCCATATCACAATAAAAAGACATCTCAGAGAAAGATCCTGGGGTATTTGAGAAAACACTAAAATTAATATTTATCGTTTTCTTCCCACCCAAGTGTAATGACTGGCTTGACAAATGGATCTTTGAACCATTCATTGCCCAAACTTAAGTGATGATTTTTTTTTCTTATTAATAGAAGTGATTGAATAGAAGTATCCATTATATATATTTTCTGTGAAATTTAAGCCATTCCATCAAATGTTCTAAACATTTTCATTTTGCCTGATAATGGATATTAAAAAAAAATAACTTTCTTGAGAAAAACTCAAAGCCTATTATTATAGTATACCTTCTCTATACATAAGCGCTTACTACTATACAAGAAATTATGTCTTTGGAAATTGTCAGCAACTATTTTTATATTTATTTGCTACATTTTTATTAAATTTATTGAGGTGACATTGGTTAGTAAAATTATATATGTTTTAATACAATTCTATAAGACATCATCTATATATTGTATTTTGTTTTCACCACCCAGTCATTTCTCCTTCCATCACCACATATTTAACCCCCTTATGCTCATCTACCATCTCCCTCCCCCGTTACTCTCTGGTGACCACTAAACTGTTGTCTGTGTCTTTGAGTTTTTGTTTGTTTGTCTTGTTTGTTGCTTTCAGTTTTATATCCTGTATATGAGTGAAGTCATGGTTCTGGACATTTTCTGTCTGACTTATTTTGCTTAGCATGATAATCTCAAAATCCATCCATGTTGTTGCAAATGGCAGTATTTCATCTTTTGTAATGGCAGAGTAGTATTCCATTGTATATATGTACCACATCTTTATCCAATCATCTATCGAAGGACACTTTAGTTGTTTCCATGTTGGCTACCATTAATAATGCTGCAGTGAACACAGGGGTACATATATCTTTACGGATAAATGTTTTCAGTTTTATTTTAGTAGATACCCAGAAGAGGGATTGCTGGTTTGGATGGTAATTCTATTCTTAATATTTTGAGGAACCTCCATACTGTTTTCCATAGTCGCTGTACAAATTTACATTCCCACCAGCAGTGTACAAGGGTTCCTTTTTTTCCACAGCCACTCCAACACTCGTTATTATTTGTCTTGATGATAACCAGTCTAACAGGCGTGAGGTGATGTCTCATTGTGGTTTTGATTTGCATTTCCTTAATAGCTAGTGAAGTTGAACATTTTTTCCGTACATCTGTTGGTTGTTTTTATGTCTTACTGGGAGAAGTTTCTGTTCATGTCCTCTGCCCGTTTTTTAATTGGATTGTTTGACTTTTTGTTGTTGAGTTGTATAAGTTCCTTATATATTTTGGATATTAGCCGCTTATCAGAGATGTTGTTTGCAAAATCTTCTCCCATTCAGTTGGTTGCCTCTTTGTTTTGTTGATGGTTTCTTTTGCTGTGCAGTTTTTTAGTTTGATTTAGTCCCATTCATTTATTTTAGCTTTTACTTCCCTTGCTTGTGAGGTCAAATTAATAAAATCCTCTTTGAACCCGAGGTCCATAAGTTTAGTACCTATGCTTTCTTCTATGCAGTTCATTGTATCAGGTCTTTGATCCATTTTGAATTAATTTTTGGCACATGGTGACAGATAACAATCTAGTATCATCCTTTTGCATGTGGTTTTCCAATTCTCCCAGCAGCATCTATTGACGAGGCTTTCTTTTCTCCATTGTATGTTTTTGGCTCCTTTGTCGAAAATTATCCACTCATATATGTGTGGGTTTATTTTTGGGTTCTCAATTTTATTCCATTAGTCTGTGTGTCTGTTTTTCTGCCTACCGTGGTTGAAGGATATGTCCAGTCTAGTTATAATATGTAGTATGTAAAAGAGAACTTGTCCTAGTGCCCTGCAATTAGCACAAAGAGCAGAGTGTGGAAGGATGAGAGATGGCCCTGAAGCAAAGCAGTGGCTAGGTCATGACAAGTCTTACATGCCACACTAGAAATTAGAACTTCATCTTGAAAGATTTAAATAGGTGAGTGAAATGACTAAATTTCTACTTAGAAAGATGCATTTCTATACTGTAGGAATGATGATAATTGTCATCATAGAAGGAACTCTTTTATTGTGAGTACTTGCTAGACACTGTTATTTTATATAACCATGAAGGCAACATTAGTAATTTTATAGCATAGAAGATAGGCTCTGAATTGTTAAGCTACTTGCTTGGGGTGTACAGGTCAGAAGTGGATGAGCTTGGATGTAGACTCAGATACAGCTGACTATAATTTCATCTCCCTAAACACTATTCAGGCTGCCTTTCATAAATCCTAAAGGAACCGAAACTTAAATAGATCACAATAAGAATTTTCATAAGCTCTCAAACTTATTCATTTTGAGAGGCTGTTTCATTTTTCATCATTTTTAAAATTAGTTTCAGGTGTACAAAACAATGTAGTGGTTAGACATTTTTTATTAGACCTGACTGATTACATGCAGAATAATTCCAGAATATCATGGAAAATTCAAAGTTTATTGGCAAGTTGTACACCAGTTTGATGACACACTGTCAACTGTCAACTTGCAGGAGGAAGAGAAGTTTAGTTATAGAAGAGTAAGAATGATGTATGGTTGGATGCATAGAGACCT
>NW_017731938.1:137005-143814 GCF_001890085.2 Hipposideros armiger
GAATGGATACTAACTCCCTATATGTGTAATCAAAATTATTTCAATAAAGCTGGTCTTTAAATTTTAAAAAATGTTATTAAATTTTATTTAATTTCTTATCAGACCATTTGCAGTTTTAGTCAATGTCCCTATACTTGGCAATAGAAGAAAATAGTCTATTACTTTATAGAGCCTGGGCTAGAAATTTCAGAATTCACAAAATGGGTATACAAATTAGTGATAAAATGTTCATCATGGTAAAGGATGAACAAATACTTTGAAGAATATTTTATGCTAGGAAAGGTAAGGTAGTATCAACATGTATGTTTATGAATTTAGAAAGCTCATGTTTGACTATAGGAAGTTAATAACATGATTGCAAAGTTTATCTCATACTATCTTGAATCTTATAACAAAGTTCCCTGATAATTGTAAATTTATAGAGCTCATGTTTTATTCACATAAATCATTTGATGATTATAAGTTAAAATTTAACTCATAGTTACAATTATCAATGAGGGGATTTAACTTTTCTGCATTTGGCATAAAAATGGCAAAGAAAAACAAGGAAATATTGACCTAAAGTTCATGTGTTTAGGTTGGCCCTGAGACAGGGATTTGAGTGTAGGTATTTTCATGTGGGAAGTGATCCCAGGGAACATTGTTAGGAATGGAAGGAAGCCAATAAGTGCAATGATAAGCAGATTGCCACTGTGGGCAACGGGAGCTCAATGCCTCTGTAGACCTCTAGAATACTGTGTAGAACACACGTGGGTTGTCCCATCAGAGGGACACACAAGCCTGGGCTATTAACTCCTGTCCATCACTGGTTAAGGGCTACTTCTAAAGGCATTAACTACCCAGCATTTTGGTCTTGCCATTGAACCATGCTTCTTCAGTCAGAGATATTTCTCAGGTAGAGTTATAGGTTCTTTTCATTAAGAAGCTCTTAGCCTAAATGGGAATGACAAAACTGAGGAATATGGGTGCGGCAGAAGATGTCTTCTAGAAGGAATCTTATGAGAGAGGAGAATTTCCAGAACATAGAAAATGAGAAAGAAGATATAAAAACTAAAAAAGGACAGGGGACTTTTATCAGATGTGACCAGTGAGTTCCATCTTATTGTTACTTAGATTAGGTCCCACATAAATGAGGGATCAGAATGTTGACATTTGAGATAGTGAAGAACTGAAGAGAAAGACCACTTGATACTGTGGATTTGGTGCTTCCACACTAGGAGTAACATATGTCACATAATTATAATAAAATATATGAGTTGATTTATAGCCATATTTTTTGAATTTCACTATATTCTCAGTTTGTGATAGGTATGAATTTAATGGAGAAGCACATTATCTACAAAAGAGTTATGAAAATTAAATGCAAAAGATATAGAAATGCCCCCCAAGAAATTAGCATATTAACACTGTCTTGAGCATTGGTAGGGCTTTGGCAGTTGAACACATAAATAAGTCAAGTTAACTATATCAGGGAAAGAGAAACCAATAATAAGTGCTTTTAGAAAACCAAATGATTCTTTTTCATATCAATTCACCTAGATTGACTTTTGTGATAGTATAATTTATCATCAGACATATCTGTTGTTCAACATAAGCAGTTATAAAAAGAGAGGTCAGCGAGTCTACTAATAGAAAGACACTAGAATTTTTGAAAAGTAATTGCTTTATTTTGTGAAGTTAGTTTCTTTATTATTTATCAAAGTCTGGACTATCTGTGATAACCTAATTATTGACCATGCACTGTGGTAGATCAAAGCATATATTTTGAATTCTATATTCTTGGTTTTGGAACAGTCACAGTGATGTTTCAATTTGAACAGTATTATTTTGGATAGAGATACTATTTCAATGACAGAATACAATTCCCACTACTTAGGGCAAAGTTGTGGCCTTTTTTCAACTGCAGAAGTCTGAGGTTGGCTTAAGGAAAGGGCAAATCTGCATGATGAAATTTAGCAGTGCCATTAATCTACTGCAAGTCGGCTAAATAGTTTATTCTTTTTCACTGTTAAGCCTTTCTAAAAAGAGCTTTAAAGGAAATTATAAGGATGATTAAAGACTTTGAAAATATGACCCATGAGGGAAAAGGTAAAAGAACAGACATTATTTAGCCTCAAGATTAAAGGTCATTTTCATAATTGTCTTTAAGTACTTGTATAGCATTTACCTGAAGTATAATACTTTACATATATATCCTCACTAAGAAAAATCAAAGGGAAGATGAGTTGAATTTGTAGTATAATGAATTTAATTAGATTGTAAGGAAACATTTTTGGAGGAACAGTAAAGAAACTTATAAACTGTAATGATCAACTGATGGAAGCTTTGTGTCTTCTATTGAGCGCTTAAAATAAAGGACATAACTACATTTGATACTGTCTTAGGGATGAGAAATAACTAGAATGACTTCTTATGGCTCTATCCATTTTTGCAACTCTTAGCATTTACCTGTCCGTTTTCAATCTGAACAGTCATTTCAGTATTCACATTGCATACTTCTGGGTGCCTTTTCCTGTTTGTTTCTGTTAGTTTTGTTTTAGTCTTAAAAAAATTGATTTTGATTTTTAAATTACCTTAGAATAATTTTAGATTTATAGAAATTTATAAAAATTTGCAGAGAGAGTACAGAGAGCTCCTATTTATGCCACACCCAATTTCCCCTATTGGGAACCATATTAAACATGTATATTCATTATGTTACATTAATATGGTACATTTGTTCTAACTAATGAAACAATATGGATGCATTATTGACTAAAATCCATATATATTTTTTTCAGATTTACTTATGTTTTACCTAATGTTCTTTTTTTATTCCAGGATCCATTCCAGTATACCACATTACATTTAGATGTTATGCCTCCTTAGACACTTCTTAGTTGTTACAGTTTCTCTGACTTTCCGTGTTTTTGACGACCTTTACAGTTTTGAGGAATACTGGTCAGGTACTTTATAGAAAATGGTTAAACACTTAAAAATATAATCTGTAAGAGAAAACGTTAAAAAAAAATAGACCTTATTTGGTCTCAAGACTCAAGATCATTCAGTTCTTGAGTCTCTCAGTAGGAATTTGCCTGATGTTTTTCTTGTGATTAGATTGTGGTTGTGGGTTTCTGGGAAGAAGCTGCAGAGGTAAAGTGCTATTTTCATGTATCATACGAAGGGTGTGTACTCTCAGTANAAGTGGACACTTTGGTCAATGTTGCTCAAGCAGTAGTTCGCCATAATCAGAAGTGTCTGGACACTGATGGTAACTTCTTGGAGTACCTCTTGTAGTTGCAGAAGTCAAAGGTGACTTGTATTCATCTTTTGTTATCAGTATACATTGAGTATGACAATTAATACAGTTTTTTCCTTTCTTAAAATGTGCATACACTTTTTTTGGCACCGTGTGTGTGTGTGTGTGTGTATTTATATATGTTTATAATGTCAATACAATTTCTACTTAAATGACAATACTGCGCAAATGTTATTTCTTTTCAGAAGCCTTTCTGACCTCCTCAGACATATAATCACTCCTGGCTCTCTACTTCTACTTTTTCTTTAGATACTGCACACCCTCTTCTTTTAAAAATCATTTACCCTGTCATATTTCATTTCAGTGATCTATTTATATGTTCTGTTTCAGACTATGAAAAATCTGAGGGTTGAGGTCACTTTGGACTCTGGTGGTAGTGGGGGGTTATCCCACAGCATTCTATAGAAGTTAATTAGACTGAACCTGCATAGCAGAGAATCATGGAATACTAGACTTGAAAAGGATTTGAGTTGGAGCAATGAGAAAACTGGGGTCCAGGTAGTCTGAGGGCCAGTTGCAAGTGTTTTTCTGGCATTATGTTTGTCTTCCTCATCATTTGTAATTTGTCTTAAATGAAAATTACCATGACTTTCCTAAAGGCACTAAATAACAGTATAAGGAAATGACCCAAACACATATTGGTATATATGACTGACTATTTAACAATTCGATCCAACAAAAATGGCTTGATGGATAATCAACTGTTAATGATTAAAATGTGACTATGGATTCACTGAGAGAGATTTTGCTTAACCAATATTTGTAGGGATTCCAGAGAGAAAACAGGAACTTAGGATGTGCTGAGAAGGGAGCTGTGATGTAGGAGCTGTAGGTTTTTATATGATGGGAACATATGTAGGGATGCTTCAGCAGACTTTGGGGTCAGAGCAGGCTTCCAGAAGGAATTAAGAAACCTAAAGATGATATCAGGCAAGACTTGGGGATGTGGCATAGGAAAAGTGATGGGAGAACATTTATCTGCATTATACATATATGTTTCATTTTCTACTTGGTATGCACTCTGTTGGAGAAGTTATTTTAAAGTTCACTATATGCTTGGTGTCTTACTCTAGGTAATACTATTTGTAGTATAAATATGCACTGAAAGGCATTGTAAGAACTTGGGTCATTCAAACTTTGGATACCTCATTCAAAACAATTTTCAAAGCAAGATTTTCATTCATGAATATTTTAATAAATCATAAGTCATCATTTAAATGATAAAAATACTGATATTTTCCCTCTCCTGTCATAAGACATTTAGGATAGCCTAGAGAAAGGGAGATAGTTACTCTCATGCTCATTTACTATGTGAAATTTAAGTTAGAAAGATTCATTGTGGTACACTCAGGATCAAATTAAAAAAAATTTTTTTTCTCTAGTTAGTTTCTTGTCTCTAACACACATGGAAATCATTGATTGACACTACTTTTAATATTATAGTCAAGTTTCAGCTATAAACCATGCTAACATATATTTTATATTATTCTATTAATATAATAAATGATTATTGACCAAGATTTCTCCTGATGCATGTTACATGATGAAAATAAGAAGTAAAGTTGGAAAAAGAATGGTCATCCCCATTTCAGATGGGCCTGAAGAGGCCCAGTTTGTACAGGTCTCTTTCTGTGATCAGCTTCTCTCCTGCTCCAATTAACTCGGGTTTCTCTTTCCCCAGCCACAATGTTATTAACCACAATATTATAACAGAAAAGTTGTGTTTGGGTTGTTTGGGCTATTGTGGTTAAGTTATGCTTGTGGCTGGCTGCTAATTGCCAAATTTATGGTAACACGAATTACATTTTTAAACTAACCTCGCCTTGGTGTATGCTCTTGTCTTAAAGAGATTTAAAAAGCTCTGTTATCCCTTTACCTTATAACTACATGTCAACATTCAAACTACTCCTTGCAGCCTGACTTCTAAGTCCACTTTGTGATGATGTTGCCATTACAGGTGGCTGATTTAGGATGTGAGATGGCACCTGGGTCTGCATATAGACGCCATTAAGGGAGAGAGAGAGGAGAAAGTTCGAGATGATTGCTAGTGTATAGAGGAGGCTTGTTCGGGAGGACCCGTCATCTCTTCTTCTTCTTCAGCACTTCGAAGTGTCATCACTTTGCAGCGTGGGTGCCCTTTATAACATGAACATTTTAACCNTTTTTTTTTTTTTTTTTACTTATTTCTGTTTTAATAGCCTTTATTTTTTAGAGCAGTTTTAGTTTCATGGCAAAATTGAGGTGAAGAAACAGGTTTTCTCCTCTATCCTTTGTCTCCACTCATGCACATCCTCCCCATTATCAACATCCCCACCAGAGTGGGACATTTATTACAATTGATGAACCTACACTGATACTTCATGTCACCCAGAGTCCACAGTTTATATTAGGGTTTCCTCTTGGTGTTGTATATTCTATGAGTTTGGACAAACTTATAATGACATGTATTGACTATTATAGTATCATACAGTGCAGTTTAACTGCCTTAAACATCCTCTTTGCTTCTGCACCTTCCCTTCCCCACATCCCTGGTAGCCAATGGTCTCTTTACTGTCTCCCTAGTTTTGCCTGTTCCAGAATGTAACATAGTTGGAATTGTGCAGCCTTTTCAGATTGGTGTTGAACTTTTACTTAGTATTGTAATATGCATTTAAGGTTCTTCCACGTCTTTTCACGGCTTGATAGCTCCTTTCCTTTTTTGTACTAAAAACTGTGCCATTGTCTGGATGTACTGCCGCTTATTTTTCCATTCATCTATGGAAGGACATTTTAATTGCTTCCAAGTTTTGGCAGTTATAAATAAAGCTGCTATAAACATCCGTGGTCAGGGTTTATGTGGACATAGTTTTCAGCTTAGGGTAAATAACAAGGAGTGAGATTGCTGGATTGTATGGTAAGAGTATGCTTAGTTTTATAAGAAACTGCACATCTGCCTTCCAAAGTATCTGCACCATTTTGCATTCCCACCAGCAATGCATGAGAGTCCCTGTTGCTCCACATCTTCACCAGCATTTGGCGTTGCCAGTGTTCTGGATTTTGGCCATTCTAAGAGGTGTGTACTTACATATCATTGTTGTTTTAATTTGCAATTCCCAGATTACATATGATATGGATCATCCTTTCATATGCTTATTTGCCACCTGTGTATCTTGTCTGGTGAAGTGTCTGTTAAGGTTTTTAACCCATCTTTTAATCTGGTTGTTAGTTTTTCTTACTGTTGAGTTTTAAGAATTTTTATATATTTTGGATAATAGTTCTTTATATATCTTTTGCAAATATTTTTTTTCTAGTCTAAGGCTTTTCTTCTAATTCTCTTGACATTGACTTCCACAGAGCATTTTTAAAAAATTTTAATGAAATCTAATTTATCAGCTCTTTCTTTCATGTACATGCCTTTGGTGTTGTATCTAAAAAGTCATAGGTATACCCAAAGTCATGTATATTTTTTCCAATGTTATCTTTCAGTTTATTGTTTTGCATTTTATATTTAGGCCTGTGATCCATTTTGAAT
>NW_017731938.1:144609-146370 GCF_001890085.2 Hipposideros armiger
TCATGTAAAGCAATTGCAACTGTAAAACTGGTAGAACCTGGAGGAAGAGAATAGCAAATTGTGGGGTTATGAGAGCTTATGGGTTAAAAAATGTGGTAGTGGAAAGCAGGAAAAAGGAACTCAAGATAAGAATATGGTTCTAATATTCTATGGCAGTTAATGTGCAGTTCCTATATTTATTCAGTACTTTAATTTTATTGTAAGGGATATTGCTTAATTGATGCGATTCATCAACCAGAGCTAGAAAAATGTTTTGCTAGGCATGCAATTCCTTTGGGTTGGTATTTCTTATAGGGACATTTGGTTGCATTGCTTTAACTAAAATTGTTTGTAGCTCTGGGGATTAGAATTGGTGTATTTAGATCAATCAATACTTTTCCCCCATCATGATGCTGTAATTACTTTATGGGGAACCAAAGGAAGCCAGATGGAAAGAGGAAGTGGGCAGATGAATCACCACCTGGAAAGACTCTGAGCATGGCCCAAGGCTCTATGCAACCAAGAGGACAGGCTCTGGTTGAAGGCTACCAACCCAGACTGCCTCTGGGGGTGGAATTATTCAGTCTGGGGGAGGACACTCATTACCTGTGAACCATAAATATTAAACTGTAAAGAACTACTGGTCCTTTAGGCAGCAAATGGAACTTAGGACTATATTTATAGATTTTAAAGAAAGCATTGGATATGATTTTTGGTAATCAAAATGGCAAATCAGAGTTTTCCATTACATCCCAATTCTTATGGATGAATCACTCCATCCCTATTGCTTTCATTCTCTGAGCACAATTGTTATCTAATTCAACCATTTGGAAATTAATCATTTACTGCATTGTAGCCCATCATATGTTGTTTCTTAACTCATTTTTGGTTTAGATTAATATTCAATAAATATTGATTGACTATAATGTTTGCTTTCCTTAATTTGCCAAACATATCATAAGCTCTCTGGGATAAGAACCAGGTCTTAGTGTTCTTTGAAACTCCCAATTTCCTAGCCCTGTGCCCTGCAGTGCTTAGTAATTGTTGCTTACCAGAAAATCAAGGTGCTTGTCTTAAAACTACAACTGAAATACAAGCAAGCAAAAAATTTCAAATAAGTCAAATTCTAAGTGATTAAAACTTGATAAAATAACATGTAAAATTTCAAAAGCATTTTTTAAATAGACAATGACTTTTTAATTGAATGGCTATTCCACTGAATAAACACATTCTATAATAAAATAAAACAGAAACCAGATCAGAGCGTACAGTGGTTTCTGTGGGGATGTGGCATTTAGGAAAGCTTTAGTTTTTTTTTTTTTTTTTACTTATTTCTGTTTTAATAGCCTTTATTTTTTAGAGCAGTTTTAGTTTCATGGCAAAATGGAGGTGAAGAAACAGGTTTTCTCCTCTATCCTTTGTCTCCACTCACGCACAGCCTCCCCATTATCAACATCCCCACCAGAGTGGTACATTTATTACAATTGATGAACCTACACTGATACTTCATGTCACCCAGTGTCCACAGTTTATATTAGGGTTTCCTCTTGGTGTTGTATATTCTATGAGTTTGGACAAACTTATAATGACATGTGTTGACTATTATAGTATCATACAGTGCAGTTTAACTGCCTTAAACATCCTCTTTGCTTCCGCACCTTCCCTTCCCCACATCCCTGGTAGCCAATGGTCTCTTTACTGTCTCCCTAGTTTTGCCTGTTCCAGAATGTAACATAGTTGGAATTGTGCAGCCTTTTCAGATTGGTGTTGAACTTTTACTTA
>NW_017731938.1:147990-149247 GCF_001890085.2 Hipposideros armiger
TCTACCACATAAAGAGATTAAAAAATGAAAAAAGCATATAATCATCTCAATACATGATAAAATCTAATGTTTGATAAAATATAACATTGTTTGATAATTTGATAACAATCATTCCTAATAAAAATTTTCAGTAAAGTTAGGGGAAATTACTTAACTCGATAAAAGGCATTCATGAATAACCTATAGCTAATATCATACTAAATGGAGACAGATTGAATACTTTCCTCTTAAAGAACAGAAATAAAGCAAGAATAGCCACTGTCACCACTTCCACTCAACAGTGTTTTGGAGGTTTAGCTAGGGAAGTAAAAGAAATAGAAGGCATACAGATTTAAAAAGAAGAAGTAAAACTGCTTTCATGCATAGACTACAGGATACCCTGAGCAGAAAATCCTAAGATATCTGCAAACAAACAAACAAATAAAACAACTATTAGGACTAATATGTGCGTTTTCAGCAAGTTTGCAAAATACATGATCAATATTTAAAATTCAATTATATTTACAAATGCTAACAATGAACAACTGGAACTTGAAATGAAAATCCTCTACGATAGCAAAATATGAATTACTTAGGAATACATCTGAGAAATTTGTACAACATCTGTAGACAGAAAATACAGAATTGCTGAGTGAAATTGAAGAACTAAATAGAGAAAGATACTGAGCAGAGACTTATCAATAATATCGTGAAGATATCAAGTCTCCTTAAATTGCCTTCTAGATTCACTGTAATCCATGTAGAAGTCCCAGCAGGTTTTTTTTCCCCCCTATGGAAATTGATAACCTGATTCTAAAGTTCATATGGAAATCAAAGGGATCTAGAATAGCCAAGTCAACTTTCAAAATGAAGAATAAAATTGGATGATTTATACTACCTTATTTCTAGGCTTATTATAAAGCTATAAGAATGAAGATACTGTGATGTTGGTATACAGATAAATAGGTCAATGAAATAGAGTAGAGATCCCAGAAATAGACCCACACATATACAGACAATTGATTTTTGACAAAGGTTCACAGTTAATTCAGTGGAGAAATGATAGTCTTATAAACAAATGTTGCTGGAATTATTGTATATCTATATGCCAAAAAAGGACTTTGATCCATGCCTCTCATGTAAAAATTCAAAATGGGTGAAAGGCCCAATTATAAAATTTAGGACTATGCAACTTCTGAAAGAAAACATAAGAGGAAATCTTTGTGCCTTGGATTAGGCAAAATATTTTTCGAAACAGAATAAAAATTTATAAAAAAT
>NW_017731938.1:156417-164549 GCF_001890085.2 Hipposideros armiger
AATTAAAAAAATAAAATGTTTGCCTTAGACTTACAAAAGTGAAGTTCTAAGAAAAATTTGTTCAATTTGTAAGTATGCCTTTTTGTGTTTAATGTATTTGAGAGAGGTATATTAAGTGGTTAATTATGATTTGAATTGTCTATGGGGATTTGATTAATTATGTATGTAATGTATTAAATGTTTCAAAAGGATTCAATCTGTTAAAATTATGAGTTATTATACATTATTCAAAGAACAAGTGAATTTAAGGTTTCTATTTTTAGCCACAAGTTCAGAAATGAAATAAGATCTTTCAATTTATCTTATGGTGTTAAGTAAAACTATATTTTAAAATGTATAAATTTAAAAAATTAAATACTAATCAAAATATAGAAAGCAGGGAGAAACAGCATGAAAGCCTGACTCCCCCTCCAGATATATGTTAAAAGACCTCTTACAAATATATACCACAGATGGTATATAATACTGTATTGCAGTAATCTAGATAGAAAAATAAGTTTAAACATTGAGAAGTAAAAAGCAAATCATATTGTCTGAGAATAGTTCGATTGCCTACATAGAAATGCAAGATAATCAAAAGAAAAGCTATTGGAACAGAGATAATACAATTAGGATACAATAGTTTAGAGCAGACTAGGTCAGAGGTTTGAAGTACTTCAAATTGTGCGATTGTGGTTGGAATGGACCGGGATGTGGGCAGAAGCCATGGCCATAAATGGATGGAGGATTTGAGGAGAATAGTCAGTTCTTGGTTACAGGCAAGATATGGGACATGGGGGAAATGAACTTTCACGGATGGCACCAAGGTTTCTAGCATAAACAAATTTGGGGATGGCATGCCGTGTCTAGAAAAATTGGAGGAAGACTAAATTGCCTGTGGGTGGGATCTGGCTATTAAGGGCTCAATTGTAAAAATAATTTTTTGAAATACTCAGAAAATATTGCCTTGCTACATCTTGTCGTGTTTTTTCATTGCTGTCATTATTAGAAGATATGCCTGCAAATTGGACAAAAGTGTCATACTAATTGTATTGGTCCCTGGAAATCTGGGACAATTAATGAGTTTACAATGAGTTCACTGATTCATAACACCTTGATATTTTTACAAAGAACTAGGTTATTAATGATCATGCAGTAATATAAATAGTAATGATTTCTTCTTGACACTGAAGTAGTTGAAGAAAGTATTAGCTTTACAATTTAGTGTCATTACTAATTAATTAAGGTAACAACTAAAACTGTGAAGAAGTGTTTAAATACTTTTCTCAGATGGGATGCTCATTTTCTGCAGGGGCAAGATTTTGATGAAATAGCTGATATTTAAACAATAATTTGCTTCAGAAATAATCTATCTACATATGATAAAAGGGTCTTAATATAATTCTTATAAAATATTCATAATTTTTGTATAGTCAGAAAACAAAGAACAGAAATAGCATGTAAATAGTATACATTTTTATAGCATACGTTAATAGTAAAGTGTATTTTATAACAATGATATATGCTCATTGAAGAAATTTTGAAAAAATACAGAAAGCCTAATGAAAATAAAATCACCAATGATCCTACTACTCAGAAGTAAGCTTTATTATTGTGATTTTTAAATAATCTTTTTATATTTTTTAAATTTACAAATTTTTAATGTTTATTGTTCTCCAGCCTTATGAGGTATAGTTGACAAATAAAAGCATATATATTTAAAGTGTACAATGTGATCATTTTAAATACAATAAATGATTACCAAGATTAAGTTAATTAACAAACACATCCATCACCTCACATAGTTACCATTTTTTTTGTGTGTGTATGTGCTGAAAACGCAAATATCAAGTATATAATATGGTATTATTAACTATAGTTACCTAGCTGTGCGTTAGACCCCAGGAACTTATTAATATCTTATAAAATTTGTACACTTTGACTAACATTTGCCCTTTTCCCCCACAANCAGGACTTGTCAACTTTGAACTTCTCTCTAGGGTAGGGTTTCTCAGTCTCAGCACTACTGATATATTGGGCTAGGTAATCTTTCTTATGGGGGGGATACCCATGCTTATAAGGACATATAGAAGCATCCATGGCCTCTGCCTCCTAGACGCTAGTAGAACTCCCTCCAGTTGGAAACTAAAATGTCTTCAGATATTGTCAAATTTCCCATGGGAATGGAAAAATTGCCCCCAGTTGAGCATTTCTGCTTTAGGGTAGGCTGTTTCTTAGGGGACACCCTGTTAACCCCCAGTCATCTTTTGCAAGTCAGATTATCAGGAAAGAGCCTTCTAATCACTTGTCTGGCAGGTAAAGATGTGGCTGTCAGGCGTGTAAGAGTTCAGTGGATGAAAGCTATTGAGAATTGCTACATTCATCACATTGGTATGCCTGATCCGTTATTTTCCCTTGTGTAGATATGACAACTAAGCTCTCAACTGTTTCCAGTACCCCCAGTCCAGAGAACTGTTTTTTTCTATCTAAAAATAAACTTTCTGTCATGATTGGGATGGGGGCAGGCGATTTAGGAATATAAATGCCCTTTTAGAACTAAATCTCCCTTAATTTAGCCCTCTACTTCCACCTCCACCATTAAGACTCTCTACCAGAAGTGCCTGGTGCTAATTTTCCTGAACTTTTTGAAGATTCTCTGCTATAAATTGGGTTGATTCTTAGCTTTCCCTGTTATTGGTTTGGGATCTACTTTGTTGACTCTATGGCATTATAACTTCCAAAATTCTGTTGCTGTGCTCTTTATATGTTTGTGAGTGTTGTCTTAGTTCAGGCTGCTATAACAAAGTACCATAGCCTGGGTGGCTTATAAACAACAAAAATTTATTTCTCACATTTCTGTAGGCTAGAAGTCTGAGATCAGGTGTATTTCTTTGTTAAAAAAATCCTTGGGTCGGCCGAGTGGCGCATTGGTTAAGAGCTGGCTTGGGANCTAGTGGACTTTAAGAATAGGGACACCTGTTAAGTGTTGTTTTATGCATTGCCACCATGCTGCCCCCAATTTCCAGCAAAATTGCAATGTTTACAGATGCCATGTGAATGAGATTTGGGGTTATATTTGGAGTTGAGACAAACCAGGGAAAGGAGATGAGGCTGTAGTGCTGGCGGCTCAGCCAGAAACCTCCGTGGAGTATTTCGGGTCCTTGTGCCCCACACCCCCCCTGCTGTCATGATGCACTGAACACTCTGGAGCCAAGGCTGCATGGACCTGGTGTCCCTAAAGCAGGGAAGAGACAGCCCTTCTCTTTTTGTGTTCTCCCCTGTTGGAGAGTTACCCAAACCACCTGGCCCATGCAGTGATGTTTTGCAGGGTTAACCAAAAATAGTTGCTTCAATTTTAATATATGTATCCTCCCCTTTATCTTCACTGTTTAAACCCTTTCAGTGGCTTCCCACTACTATCAAGATACGGGCCCATTCCTTAAAACAAGATACAAGAGCCACCCAAGCCAATGCCCACCGACTCCCACTTTGGCTTTGCTGGAGTTGGGTCACTCAGACGGATCCTTTAAGGGGCTTTGCACAATTTAATCTCCCAGTCCCTTGCCTCTGACCCCTGCCTGGTTAAATCTCAATTTAACTGTCCCTTCCTCAGAGAAGCTTCCTTTGACTTCCCTTGGTTCCACCTCCCATTCTATGCTCTCACAGTGCTCTGCTGCTCCTCACACACGGATCCCTCGCCTCGTAGCTTGCTGTGCAATGCCTAGTTTCTGTGCTAGATTTTGTGTCAGCTGTTCGCTGAACAGCCTCATCTTGCTGACCTCTGTATCCTCAGAGCTCAGCTTCGTGCAGAGTCCAGGCTTCGCAGTGCAGCAGTCCCTAAGGGGCCAGAGTCGGGGCATCACAGTGCAGACAGAAGTCCCTGGAGGCCCGGAGACCTGTTAGAGTGACAGATTCCAGGCTGTCTTCAGACTCTACCTCCTTTCCCATGACCAGGAGGCTTTGTGCCTGGGCAAGCTTTTCTCGCCTGGGTGGGTACACTCCCAGGAGACTGCTTCCTGCTTCATGGTTATCCATTTCTATCTGGCTTGTTTGGGCTCAGGATGGGACCGTGGGTGCAATTCGTTTGGAAGTGCTCAGCACAGAAAACACAGTTGTCCCCAGTGGGACATCTAGTGAACCACAGAGGACCGACAGCTCTGCAAGAGCCACCAGTAGTGCCCAGACACCAACTGACTTACTATTCTCAGGGCGAGGAAAGCCAATGTGTACCTGTGATAACTTTGGCCTTGGGACTTTGGGATTATCAGTGTGCAGGCAAATTACCTGTATTCTGGCCCTGAGATGTACACTCATGCTGTTTTCTTCACCTACTGTATCTTCCCAAATTACTCAGTTTGACACACTGTTCTGTTGACTCTTGACAGTCAGTGCTCTGCTTCTCATACTTCAGATGCTTCCTCCTTTCATTTCCGCATCTCCTCTTCCTGACCTGTCACACCCACCTCCCCACCAGGGGTCAGTGACACACCCTTGGCCCTGGATTTTATTTTTATTTCATATTTATTCACTTCTGTCTGCTCACATTCCTACAGAGAGCTTGTTGTCATTTTTACATAGACTCTGGCTTTTACTCTTACCTGTTTTCCTATCCGAGGCTCCAGGATCCTTGGGGACCTGAGAGGCCTAGTGGGGAAAACAAGCTGTGAGAAAAGCTGCTCCAGCTGCACGGCGAAGGACCCTGGTCTGTGTGCCTGGAGAGTTCGCCACATCAATCTTTTCAGCTCTACCTACACCCTGGAAGCCATGTGTGCTCCAATTTTGAGGGCAATATGTGCTAACAGATAGAAAAACACATCTACGTCAAATCCTTCCTTCTTTCCACCCCACTGATTTTAACAAACTGGTGAATCTGGTTCCTGGTTACCGCAGGGAAATTTGGGTGGGTCTGTTTTTACTAAACACTAACATCCAGTGTTGCAGCAATTTTCTTTTATACGCAGTGTCAGGCCATGCGCCATATGCCAATTAAGCTTACAAAAATTGAATTTGACTTGAATTATTTTATCTTGTACAGAGATATTTTCCTAGGGCCATTAACCTATAAGAGAGAAAAAAATCGGGAAGTTACACATTTCTTTCTCTTTTTTTTTTGAAATGGCTTATGAAATCTAATTTGAATAACAACTTTTAAGAAATTACATGCTGTTTCTGCTAGATGTTATACAAAAGCTTTGCCTCTTCTTGTTGGCCACCTCTGTTGTCATGGCAACAGTTGCACTTTCACAGATGCAGCTATGCATTTGCTGAGCAGGAAAATAAGACCATTGTTTATGAGAATAATTATCCATGAACAAGTGTCATTAACATAAGACTCATTGTCAAACTTGNAGATTCCAGGCTGTCTTCAGACTCTACCTCCTTTTACGGTTCTTTTTTTGTTTTTATGGCTGTTTTTTTTTTTTTTTGGCAGGAGTGATGTAATATCAGCTGCTACTAGTCTTGTGGATCATACATCTTAACTGAAACATAAGCACCTGGATGACAAATGAAAAGTCATTTGGTTGTGCTATTCAGAATGGCAGATTCAAAAGTGCAAGGGAGAGCTTGTTGTAGCATAGATTTCAACTTTGAATATGCTAATCTTTAGTACTGAGAAACTTAATTTCCATGTGTGGAAAAACAATTAAGTTATGTATTGAATACACAAGTTGAAAAAATCAGTGAATGATAGTTTGTAAAGTGCTTCTGCTTACCTGCCACCTCCCTGGAGTTTATCCTAATATGTGTACAGTAATACTTTGGTTTGGGAGCATAATTGATTCTGGAAACAAACTACTCATA
Organism: Hipposideros armiger; assembly: GCF_001890085.2. Taxonomy (NCBI): domain Eukaryota; kingdom Metazoa; phylum Chordata; class Mammalia; order Chiroptera; family Hipposideridae; genus Hipposideros; species Hipposideros armiger. The sequence goes on from NW_017731938.1 coordinate 162,199, forward strand.
TTGCAATTCATCGCTCTTTTACCACGTTAAAATGTATTAGAAATGTTTGCTAGTCTTGTGGAACACTTGCAAACCATGTTACTCGCAATCCAAGGTTTCACTGTAATTTTTAGAATACTGTTGTCTAAAACTGAAAGACTTTGGTTAATGGTAAGTGGAATAAAAATGTAGTAAATTCTTCCTGGGACAATTTACAAATACTTGAGTCTAATTACATTATATGAGTAATATAAGTGTAGATTTATTTTCCTTAAACCTTATACCTTTGAGCAGAAGCATAAATAAGTAACCTATAAGTGAGACTTGAATAATACTGAAACTTAAAAAACACACACACATCCAAACTCTAGAATGCAAAACACCTTCTCTTATCCCTTCTAGTCTTATTCTTTTTATTGCTGGAATAAGGTCTTGGTTTAATTAAAATACATACATACATATATATACATATATATATATATATATATATGTATATATATGTACATGGTTGAGGGTTTGTAGTGTAAATTCAAAACAAGAATAAATTTAATCTTTTCCAGCACTCATTTAACTTGCATTTTGCTAAATTACAGTCAGAAAACAAACTCTTTTAGATAAAATTTCAGGAAAAGGGACAGAAAAATATATTAAGTATTTATTATTAAAAAAAAAATCTTCCCTAAAATTAAATTGTGATATAAAAGAACTTTACATATACTCTTCACGTGTTTGCATGATATATCTAAAAGTCATTGTATTAGTTCTAATTACTAATTACAGGACTGCAGGGTGCTTTTGACAGTAAATAGTTATATTTGTAAAAACAGACCAACTCAGTCAGTGCCATTACCTGAAAAGAGACTTATTCTGATTTTGCTAATCTTTTCTAAAGTAAATTCCAACATGTAGTTTCTTTAGACAGGAAAAGGGTTATGCTTTGAAACATAGCAAACTCGGGTATATATAATATATTATTACATATAATATTTATATAATTACTATGTATATATAATTAAAACTACAATTTGACAGTGTTGTATGAGGATCAAACAGAATATTTTCCAAGTTCATCTCTTCCTGTTCCTTAAGTGAAATTTCTGGTACATCTATCTACACCTGGCTGCACCTCAGCATGCGTGTCTCACCTTCTAGAGCATGTCTCCAGCAGTCCCACCCACAGGCCTCATATCCTCTCTTCAGTGTAAATCTTTCTTCACCCAGATGACTATTCTACGCTTCAGAGAACCACTTGGGTTGCCCAAGTTGTCTCTCTCCCCAAATGCCCTTCCTTTGTTCTTCAAAGTCACATCTCTTTTGAAAAGCTATCCCAGTGATTTCTTTGTTCTCTGCAGTCTATAACACACATTATTTGTATCATAATCTTGGCACTTAATTTAATGTGGTATAAATATTTTTGAGTTAGCTGACTCCTAGTGTGGAAGAATTTCAAGGTGTCAGGACACAGAAATGTGTATTAATATCCATTATGAATAGAAAAATGCATAAAAAAGGCTTTGAGGAAAGGATTGTGATTGATTTAATTTTTTGTGTGTATATATGTATATATATGCTTGTATATTTGTGTATATGTGTGTGTATGTATATATATAATATATATATATATATATATATAAAATTTTCTGCAATGAGCATATATATTCAGAAGAAAAAGGGAAAAAAACCTCTAAAAGACATATAAAGGAAAAAAAAAGAGTCTGTCCATACAAAATCTAATCACTAAGTCATACTATTTTATAAAATAGTGAGGAGTAGGCAGTTTATCTTTTAAAACTTAATGCAAAAATGAAATATTTTTTAAGGAACATTCAAGAAAGCAGGTTGGATATTTTCATTAACATTGTTTCATGTAAGTGAAATTAGGAAATATAATTCCACACAGATTATTCTAGCTACTTTAAAGTGAAAATGTTTTTCTATAACCTGTGCTGGGTAATTGGGTAGAAAGCAGGTTACTTGAATCCCACATTGACTATTTGCAGAGGCCAGAGGGGAAAGGAAGCCTGAAACCCCAGTCTCTGCCAGCTCCTCTCTGCTGTGATGAGCGCCTTTGCCAAAGCATCTTAATGAGTCTTTCTGTAGGTCAGGGCAGCTATGGAGAAGAAGAGGGTGTGGAGGGTAAATTCTCCCGCACAGTGAAGTGAGAATATGCAGCTTCTGGAAGGGAGTCCAGAAAATAGAAGCTGGGAGATGTGAGGAGATGCTGGAGTCTCACTGCTGTAATGGACAAGTATTTATGGAGTACCTGATATGGGCCAGGACTGTTCTAGGTACTGGAGATCTGTTGATATACAAAACAGATAAAAAATCCCTGTTCTAGGGGAGTTTATATTCATTCTAGTGTGAGAGGTTTT
>NW_017731938.1:169889-176850 GCF_001890085.2 Hipposideros armiger
AATAATTATTTGATTAACTATAAAGACAGAACTTTACCAATCAGATATGTTTATAATTCTTACACTTATAAATACCACTAAATAATTTGTGAATGTATTTTTATCATTTTTTTATTAAAGTATTATAATTGATGCTATTTTGGGGAGCAAATTAGCACTAAATTACAGATATCTGATGTAAAAGAATGTTCATTTTGGAAAGAGGTATAATTGAAATAATTGAACCTTTCATTATAGTTGAATTTTCCTCTTGTCTTTCTTTTTAGCAGTAATGATAGATTACAGAATTAATTTCTTTTATATTTTCTGGTTTAATTAAATGCCCTTAAATATTCTAGAGCGAGAATTAAAAAAAAAAGAAATCCAGTTTCTTTAAAGTCTTGGAATTGACTTTCTGACAGGGCTTTCTTCCTAGGTTGGTTTAGTGGAAAAGGTAAGGGTATGGATTTGAATTGCTATTAGAGAACAAAACTTACTCTATATTCTCTTGTAAAGAATCAGGAATTATTTTAATTATTATTCACAAACCTATATTGAACACCAACATTATGCAGAGCCCTGGCCAGGGAATTTGGGAGTGGGTGCCATCAGCAGTGTTTGGGACTGTCCTCCCCTGGAGGAGTCTTGAGCTTGGTATAATAGATGAGTACACAGATTTATGACTATTATATTGTAATCCCACAATTGTTGGATAACTTTACCGTATATCAGGACGTCCTTACTCTGCTGGTTTTAGCTATGTCAAGTTATGTTAAGAAACTGACTGGTGATTAATAGCAGAACGTTTTGGAGAGTCTTTAGGAAGAACAAGTCTTTGTCCAGCCATTTGTCCCATGTACACATATGAAACAGAGGAAACCAGAACTGAGCTCATGCCCAAAGATCTCAATGTTTTACCTGTGTTATATGCTTCCTGTTGCAACTTCCCTATCTCCATAAATATGAAAAGAATCTTTAGCTTTAAAGAAGGACGATGGGAATTAGAAATGCACAGCATCGGGCAGCCAGAACATAGGAGTTCAAGGTGAATTCAGATTAAACTCCCCTGGGAGAGAGCAGTTTCCATACCTTGATGCAGGTCGCAGTATGAACTGAAAAAATGGAACAATGCAAAAGGAGAGAGAGAATCGTTGATTTTGTGGAACTCCTGTTAATAGCTATGGTAACTGAGTTTCCTTTGAAGCAAGAGGCCCTGCCACAAGAAAGAAAGACAGCAGCATCTCTGATAAGAGAGGTGAGAAGAATTTAAGAATAAAAAGAAGAAAGCAAAGATTCTAACGTATTTTCAATTTGATTTTTGGGAGTNAGTAGCAGTTCTTTATTTTGGATATCAGTCTTTTGGCACATGTATATATTATAAATATCTCCCAGTCTGTGGCTTGCCTTTTCACTCTCTTAATGATATCTTTTGATTATATTATGGTTATTTAATGACTATATAGTAGCCCCATATAAAAATATATCACCGTTTTAAAAATAGAATACCACTATGGGCTATCATTTTATGAAGTAAAACAATGAAAATTTTTTCTAGGACTTGTTCCTATTTTCAAGTTCAGAGTCTTTGAAAGTTTCTATTAGCATATAATAGATACAAATGATAAATAGATAAGTCTTAGTTTTGCCTTATTCTCTACTCCTTTTCATATCTCTAACATCTGTTTTATAAATCACCTCTTAGTTTCCTGAGGTCTTAACTTTGAGGTAATATGTTCATGGATAAGCACTGGGTACTTCAATAATGATTCTAGAGCTAGAGCTAAAGCTATTGCATTTGTTGTTTATTTCAAATGAACTTTGGAAAATAACCTTGATTAAAAAAGACATTTAGAGTGTCCTAAATCAGTACAGATACACAAATATCTATTAAGTGGTTTACTTTGTTCATAGTTACCAATGATCTCCATTAGAAATAAAACCTGGAATTCAAACTCCTTACTGTAGGCTTCAAGGCACTGCCTAGTGTGTACCTTGCTTGTATTCCAACTCACCTGGTACCACTTTTCCCCTTGCTCACAGCTCGTCAAAAACACAGGCTTCTTTTGGTTCTTACAAGGTCATTCTTGCCTCAGTGCCTCTGTGTTTGGAGATGCGTCCACCAGAAAAATAAATGGCTCTCTCACTCTTTTAGAACTCGTTTAGAACACTCATTTTGTCTTAAATCAATTATCACAGTGTCAGAAAGGAATCCTGTCCTGGCAACATTATCTAAAGGTCCTCCTTTCCTCTGCCATCATACCATCCTATTTGTTTCTTTCATAGTGCTTGCCACTATCAGAGGAAATCATGTTTATTAATTTGTTTAATGGTTCTTTATGTGTTTCCTATTTCTAGAGTGTAACTCAAGAGATATCTGTCCTTTTTACTGCTAGGTGCTTGGTACTTACAACAGTGATTGATTGAGACATGGAAGGTTCTGGTAGTTTTAATTGACTAACTAGAATGAATAAATTATGGCTACAACACGGTCAACAAATAGAAAATGGTGCTTTCAGAAAACTCTGAATTGTTAATTGGTAACTAGTTTGTTCGAACTGGCACTTAGCTATTTCATATGGGTGGGTCTTATCTTTGCAATGAGGGTTTGAATTCCTATGTTATATGCTCCTTTGGAATCATTCAGGGTGCTGAACCCTGGATAGTTTCCCTTGTTCCCCCACAACAGAGCTAGTTGCTTCCTCTGTTGGACTCGCAATATACTTTTGCATTCAACTTTATTGAAGTATATTCACGATACTATAATTATTTGCTTACATGTTTTTCTCTTCCTTCCTCTTCTCCCCAATTCTTCCTTCCACCCCCAACTCCTTAATACATTCCTATGAAAGAAAAAATCTTTTGATTTAGTCTTGTTTGAATCTTCATTCCCTGGTACAGTGTGTAGTACAGTCTAGATGTTCAACCAATGTTTGGTGAAAAAATAAATAATTTTTCAGTAAATATTTGTTGAATTGTCAGCATACTTTTTTGGTCACTGAATATTTCAAAATGAAACCTTACTTATCTCTTTTACTGAATATAACAGACTTCTTGGCTTTTAATACAGAAGAAAAGCCTTCCATTTTATTATAAATCTCTTACTTGATGATGAAGGTTTTTTTCTTCTGCAGTCTACCTATTGGGAGCCATGACTTTCATAGTATTCTTTTAGGCAAAAGTATAAAAAACGTGCTTTAAAAAACTAGCTCTATTCATTCTTTGAACAAAATCACTTTATTTTTAAGGTATGGTTGTGTTTATATTTGTGGACCTTATCTCCCTTTGTTAGAAAGCAGCAAGGTGTTTAAAAATAATTTCTGAGAAAAGGAGTTTAAACTTTTTGAAACGAGAATAACCACAAGAGTTTGAATTTACTCTTTATGAAATTATTATCCATTGTCTTCAGGGGAGGAGGAGTGGTCCAAATGGTAGCTAAATATTCCTCTAATGTTTAATTTAATCCACAAATTTTCTTTAATAGTGGACAATCACCAAGTATTTCTGAGCACATTTTGGGGGAGTGTTAGAGTATGTCTGGGGCTGTGAAGAGGACACAGGAAAAAAGAAGACAAAGGCACCAGTTCCAAGACTCCCCTTAAAAGTGACCATGAGTTAATTTGTACTGTCTGTACTGGCATCTTGCTTTGTTAAGGTTTCATTTAATTCCCTTGGTGTGTAAATATAACATGAACTGTTCTCGAAGAACAAGTTATTTTGGGAAAGTGAACATTATGGTGAGCTACTTTTCTTAATTATTTTATTGCTAGTGCTTTTGGTGCTTTCTAGGGCTGCTTGTAAATGGCCATACTCCCCATATTTTCTAAGAACAGGACTCCCTTTCAAAAATAGGAAGAGTATTAATAGCTTTAATCAGACCATTTTCCTTAATGTGGACAAGTATGGAACTTTCAAGATTGGAAAATTATTGGATTCCATAATAACTGGAATGATTCCATCATTCCATAATGATTCTATGTTAAAAATACATATGATAAAGGATGAAGTTGGAGAACTAACACTATTTGATATCCAGACTTATTATAAAGTTATAGTAACTAAGATTGCATGGAGTTAATATCAAGAAAGACAGCAATAGATCAATGGAAAAGAATAGTCCAGAAATGCACCCATGTGTATATTGATAACAAATTTTCTACAAAGCAATTTGGTGGAGAAAGTATAGTGTTTTCAACAAATGGTGCTGGAACAACTGTATAGTCATGTGCAAAAAAAGATGTTTGAACAATATACAAAAATTAATGCAAATGGATAATAAAAGTAATTATGGAACCTGAAAGTATAAAACTTCTAGAAAAAAACACAGATGAAAACTTTTTGACTTTGAGTTAGGCAAACATTTCTTAGATACAATACTAAAAGCATGAGCTATAAAAGTACCAATTTATAAATTGGACTTCATCAAAATTAAAAACTTCTATTCTTCAAAAGACATTGTTAATAGAATGCTATGACATAGCACATGCTGGGATAAAATATTTGCAAGTCTTATATCTGATAAAGAACTTGCACCCAGAATATATAATGAACTCTCAAAACTCAGTAATATGAAAAGAAAAAACTTCATAAAACATTTGAAAAGATATTTCACCAAAGAAGATTAAACAGTTGGTGAATGAGCACACACACAAAAATGTTCAACATCATTATTTATTAAGGAAATACAAAATTACAACCACAATGAGATATCACCTACACCTGTCAGAATAGATACTGAATGTTGGTTAGAATTATCACTGCTGGTAGAAAGGTAAAATGGTACAACTACTTTGGTAGTTTCTTAAATAGTTAAACATCTACATACCATATGCATCCATTCCAATCCTAGGTATTTAACCAAGAGGAAGTGAAAATACATGTCCATACAAGGACTTGGTCATGAATGTTTGTAGCAATTTTATTTTTAATGCCTAATACTGGAAACAACTCATGTGCATCAAGAAGTGAATGAGTTAAGAAACTGTGTTAAGTGTATACAATGTAATACTACTCAGTATTCAAAAGGAATAGATTTTGAAACATACTGCATAATGAAAGAATCTGAAAATAATTATGGGAAGTGAAGGAAGCCAGACAAAAAAAAGAACACATACTGTATGATTCCATTTATATTAAGTTCTAGAAAATACAAACTAATCAGTAATGATGGGTGGCAGAAAAATGATTGCTTGGAGATGGAGTTGGGAGGGATAGGGCAAGAAAGGACAGGAGGGAGGAATTATAAAGGAGATGAGGAAATTTGGGGGGATAAGGATATGTTCATTATTGTTGTGATGGTTTCACAGATGTATACATATGTAAAAATTTGTCAAATTGCACACTTCAAATATGTTCAGTTTATTGTATGCCAATTACATCTCGGTAAAACTATTAAAAGAAAAATTAAAAAAAAATTTATTTAAGACAAAAAGTGTATGAAGTAAAAAAGGATCCAGTAGTGGTGTTTTAAAACACTTGAAACATTGCTATATAAGACTTCATTATCTTATAGTACACTAACTTTTGGGCATAGGAAGTGAAAAAGTAGAGAACTTGACACATTACCCTGGGAGTGTTTAGAGACTTTTCTTCAAATAATCTGAGTAACATACTTTATGTTTCAAAGGAGGTCTGTGCCTCCTCATATTGGAAGTAGAGAAACATGTTACAATTTTCATTGAGGCCCCTCTAAGAAGTCTTAGACCACAGTTAAGTTCTATTTTGTTATTGAAATTAATGAATGAAGAAAGTTAGTATTTGGTTGTCTATTTAAGATAAATATCCCTTACTTAAACAATCTTGTCCCATATACTTGATTCTAAAAATAATGCAGAATCATCATTATCAGTGAAACAAAGTGGTCCCGTGGCCAGTGAGATAGCCAAAGGGAAAATACGGTTCTTTTTTTGTTTTTATGGCTGTTTTTTTTTTTTTTTTGGCAGGAGTGATGTAATATCAGCTGCTACTAGTCTTGTGGATCATACATCTTAACTGAAACATAAGCACCTGGATGACANTTTTTAAAAATAATTTTTTTATTTTTTCAATTGCAGTTAAACCAGTATTATGGAGTTTTTTCCCCCTATGTTTTCTTTCAGGAAATTTACAGTTTCTAGTTTTAGATTTAAGTCTTTAATCTATATGACTGTCAGAGAACTTTGAGGAACAAGATTTGTCACTCATAGTTTCTGGTAGGTACACAATATGCCCTAGGGCTGCATAGTGAGGCCCCAGTTAGAGACAGAAAGAGAGAACAAACTTTGGACTCTCCCTTTATTAAGGTCTAAGCCTGGGGTATCTAGGGTTTTATGGGTTCACTCTTTATTGTCTAATTTAAAGCATAAGAGCAGGAATTATTGTGTGGGAAGAGAAAAGCAAGGTCAGTCAAGTGTTCTGTTATCCACGTTACCCAGGTCTTTCTGAAAGAGAAAATTTCATTGGTGAGGGCAACCTCCTTTATGTTGTTTTGCTGGTAGTTGTGTCATAGGCTGGCATATGTTTATTCAAGTTGGATGTCTTTTGAAATGGGTATCTTGTCAAGTAGGTACTTATACTACAGTGTGTAAGCAGGTTTTTTTTTACTGCCATGTTGTATACTATAGTATGAATATACCACACAATTTTAATTTTAATCATTGTACTGTTAATGGACATTTGGATTGTTTCAAGTTTGTGGTTATTATGAATGGAGCTGCTATGAACATTCTTTTAAGTGTCTTTAGGTGAATATGTGAATTTATTACCCTAGAGTATATACCTAGATGTAGAATTGTTAGGCGGTAGAGTAGGTTTATATTTAGCTTTAGTAAATACTTCCATATAGTTTTACAAAGTGGCTGTATAAATTTCCACTCCCATCAGCAGTATATGAAAGTTCTAGCTGTTTCTTATCTTCCTCAAATCTTGGGATCATCTTTCTCTTTAATTTCAACCACTGTGATGAAGACTTTAGTCTCAATTTTATTTTTGCTGATGAATAATGATG
>NW_017731938.1:177801-179103 GCF_001890085.2 Hipposideros armiger
TTAGCTTTCTTTTTAGGCACCACTATGATTTGTTACAAGAGCCACTGTGGAGCTAAACACAAATTTTCTACATTTTTCCTTAGTCTCCAAATGAACACTCAAACCTCTTTTAATCTCTACAGAATGTTTACTGTTAGCATGTTAGAGATAAAAGGAAATACTAGTTAATTTTAAAATTGCAAACACTGAGGAAGCTATAAAGTTCAAGACATCTTAACAAATAGAAGCCTAGTTATGATTGGCCTTAGTCTCTGTAAAATGTGAATAGAGCTGTGTCTATTATCCTTGAGTCCCCTCCTGTGATTCTCTTTCTAAATAGTTCCTTAGAACTTTCCATCCCTTCATTCTTTCATCATTTGTCTTTTCCCTCATTGTAAGTCCTCTGCATTCAGTTGTTACTCTGCTACAGGTCTTATCTTGGGGAGCCTGCAAGTCTCCAGATTCTAGGAACTCCATTTGCATAAGAAGGCAAGTGCCATGGGGCATTAACCATGACTACATTTCAGCTAAACCTTTGTTACTGGAACTCCAGAGAGGGATGGTGGCTGATGACTTTTTTAGGGAGAATGAAGAAAAAAATGGTGATGCCATGGGAAGGGAGATAATTACAATGTCCACCCCCCTTCCCATCCTTGGTTTCACTTTCTGTACTTTTAGTTAGCCACGGTCAACCAAAGTCTGAAATATTAAATGGAAAATTCCCAAATAAACAATTCCTGAGTTTTAAATTACATGCGTCTCTCAGTAGCGTGATGAAATCTTGAGGCATCCCGCTCCATCCTGCCCAGGACGTGAATCACCCATGCTGTATATGCTACCTGTCCTTTAGTCACGTAGTTTGCTCAGAGAGAGGCCGCATTCACATAACTTTCATTACAGTATCTTGTTATACATTCTATTTTATTAAGTTCTTGTTGTTAATCTCTTGCTATGCCTAATTTATAAATTAAACTTTGTCATAGGCATGCATGTATAGGAAAAAAACATAGTCTATCTAGGATTCAGTACTATTTGTGGCTTCAGACATCTGCTGGGGATCTTGGAATGTAAATCCTGGGGATAAGGGGGTGGTGACTGTATTTTCACCATCTCAGTCCCTCCTCTTAAAGCAGTGGTTGATATCAAAGGCATGAAGTTGGGGGGTGAATGAAGGGTGGCTTCTGGAGGGGCCAAATAAAAACACTTGGAATTCCTGTAGAAGGAGAACTGGGCTCATGACAAATACTCCCGAGAGATAGGATGCCTCACAACGGGGGAATTGGAAGAGGAAATCTCATCTCTCTAGTCACTTAATGTTATGAA
>NW_017731938.1:180238-197854 GCF_001890085.2 Hipposideros armiger
TGATATAGTTAAGTTTCTGAGTCTGAGAGCCCTATCTATTACTTCTGCAAATACCAGAGAGCTTCCAGTTATGAAGGTGTCACCCTAGCTGCCAGCTGCCAGCTCCAGAAGCATGTCGTGCCATCCATGATCAGTAAGATGCCGACACTGAAGCTTCTTCCATAGCTGGGCACTCCAGAACAACCCTAGACATGGCTGTGGTCGCCCCTAGGTAGGGGCAACCTCTGTTCCTATCTCTTTGTGTAATTCAGGTCTGAATTAAAGCTTTGCATAGGTGCATCTGATGGTGGGATTTAAATCACCTTTTACCATTTAAGCAGCAGGGGAAGATGAAAAAGTTTTTCTTTGGATATTTATGTTTGGTGAAGGATTTATACATGTATCCAAATGTGGAGAAGTGTTCAGAAAATTTGGGACATGTGTGAATGACAGATTTCTGTTCTTGTTATCTCTTTAAGTCCTCTCCTTTATCATATTCATTCAAAGGACTCCACTCATGTTTAACCTTAACTTTCCCCGTTCCTCCTTTTCTGATTTCTCTTTATTTGGTCCTGTTGCTCATCCTTTAGTACTTTCCTTTTGCTGTAGAAGAGTCTCAGAGCATCCCCCAGCAGCCACCATTGAAAAGCGCCTCTTCAGGCTGTGCTTACAGCACCACTATGGTTGAGCCTTGGCCTCTGCCCTCTTTGAGAACTCAGGACTGTTCTTCCCAGGTCAAGGAAAGCTTGGTGTAAAGACCTAAATCCAATGCCCAGGGAATATGTAGGACAGTGGTTCTCAAAGTGTGGTTGGAGGGCAGCTGGAAGTCCCTAAGATCCTCTCAGGAAGTCCGTAAGATTCTTCTTTTCTACCCAGATATCTCCACAAGTCTGCATTTTCTTCATCTACTTCAGTAAAAATAATATATTACAACAGATAGAACACAGAAGCCAATATGAGAATTCAGCTTCCTTCTGTTAAGCCAGACATTAAAGAGTCTGAAAAAAGCATACAGTGCTATTCTTCTCACAATTTTTTTGGAAAATATAGCTAGTTCTATGTTTATTGCTATTTTACATAAGCAATAATTCATATAATTTATATAATATTAAATAATAAATTATATTTAATAAATAATTAATAATACATACTTAAATAAATATTTTAAAATTTCTCAGTTTTACTTTCTAATACAGTAAATATCAATAGATAAGATCCACATAAACAAAATCTCTTTGGGGGTCTTCAATTTTTAAGAGTTTAAAGGGTCTTAAGAGACCAAACATTTGAGAACCTCTTTTATAGAATTTTTGTTTCTTTAGATTGACTGGGATATAAACCAGAACACACTGATAAGATAAAATAGGCCTTGCTATGACTATTACATTTTGGAGGTCCATCAATAATTTAAAACCCAATTTTATTTTCATTGGTGGCCCCTGTGGTCTAGTTTTTCTCTCATTTATTACTACTGTAAATCCTCAAAAGATAAAAATAATCAGTCAAGAATATCAGAAATCTCAAATTCCCCAATTAATCAAATCAAATCTGCCATTAAAAGTAGTCAGGAAAAATATGCCAGACCTTCATTTTAACTGTTTGATTGGCCAGTTTCTTTAAGTTCATGTAACATTCATAATATTGCCTGCATCTCTACAAATTAGTCACAAATCTCAGTTAAAATCTAAAATCCATTGCATAGGCATAGTTTTAATTTACCTCATTTGTCTCCTCCCTTGTTGAATGAAGTGTAACTAGCTGCTATTCCAGTTATTAACCAATACCTTTACAAATAAGTCAGTGATTCTTAACAAAAACCCAGAATATTTTATCAATAAAAAAGCAGATGTATATAGTAAATTTATTTTTTATTTTTTTAAAGATTTCATTAGGGAATTGGGGGCGGGAACAGCGTTGGGGAATTGGGGAAGGGAAACAGACAAGTTGCTGTCCTTTTGTTCTTCAGTTTAATTGTGGAGGACATCGTTTCACTGGCCCATGTTGGTATTGTGATCATTGCGCTCTTCCCGGGTGAGGCAGTCGCTCTCCGGCCATTTGACGGCCACTCACAGTAGCTCATGGCAGCCCATTGCAGCCCCACTGCAGCCTATGCTGTCACTGTCGACTCACGGCAGCCCAGCTCCAAGTCGAGCTGTTGTTCACCATTTTAGCTGTAGGGAGCACAGCATCACTGGCACTCATGTGGGATCTGAACCGTGGCCCTGCTACTCAGAGCTGGCGCTCCCAAGCCAACTCTTAACCAACGCATCACTGGGCTGGCCCTATTAAATTTAGAGTAGTCCTTTATCCTTTCTATATAAACTACACTGTAGATCAGGTATGATGTCCCTAAACTGTTTGTATGTATGAAACAGCCTTGCCAGTGTCACTAACTTCACATCATGTGACATTGTATACCCAGATAGTGATGGAGGAAGGTGAGGTTCTTCAGTAACACACAAACTGATGTAAATAATATTGTGGTAGAGGCTACCAATTATGGCTGGGCAAATGGCTGCCAAGCAAGAGATTATATTAGCCTCCCTTGCAGTTATGCATACTCGTGTGACTAAGTTATCACATAAAGATAGCCCCTGAATTGAGCCCCTGAATAACTGTGGTAGATTCCATCTCTCAATTACTACATAAAGAAGTAAACTTTTATCTTGGTTGAACCATTGCATTTTAATCTTCTTTTGTTACAACAGCTTGGACTTCACTCCAACTAAAGTAAATTCAGAAAAAAAATGTATTAAAATTCAGAATAAAAATGATAATAAAAAGTCTAATCAAGATACTTGATTAAATTAATTTCATGAATGTTTATTTTATATCTATTACTTGTGTTTAATCAAGTATTAGTAATTGTAAACATGTCCATTCCTGAGCTATACAGAAAGATATTTAACTCTGTTGGTTCTAGCAAGACCTGAGTTCATTATAATCCCTTTAAATTTAATTCTCTATGGCTGTTTTGCAGACTTATTTTTACTCACCTTGGGAAGGAAACCTTAAGAGTGAAATTTTCCTAAAATTCCCCTACACTTTCCTTACCCCAACACATATACAAAGATGAAATTGCTATTTTTTCATCTCTCTCACTGGATATCTCAACATTTTAACCTGCAGGATGTACTTGGTATTCTCATGTCTGACACTCCCATGGACTCACTTAGCAGTGTCATTACCAATTTGCTAGTCATAACCTCATCTCTTTCTCTCCTTCTCATGAAAGTATATCAGAGTGCAAGTGAGAATAATCTCATTAGTCACTAATATCGCATGTGCTCTAATTTATTACAAAAGTAAAATATTTAAACTTTAATACTTTTAGTTATTATTAGCTCCAACCTATTTTTTATATTTTCCAGTAATTGAAGTAACCATCATGTTGTCAAATTCTGTGACTGAGAGTCCTAGATTAGGTAGAGTCTGGGATTTTAAAAATAGAGTCAAAGAATTTTTAATTAATTCACTCTCAATAGTGCAATCAGTGTTGCATTTTTTAGCTCTTAAAATTCATTGTAAATGAAAACATAATACAATGCCTGCCATAATATATAATGTACAAAATAAGTTTATGTTTACACAGAAAAGTGGTCTTTTGTTTCAATCACTTTCAACAGTGATTGGTGGCATTTAAAATATGAATTATATATATATATATATATATATATATAATATACATATAAAATATGAAGCTTCAGGAAACAATACTAGTGAAGGAATTCAAATGTTGAACAAGGTACTGTGTTCAATGAATACTTAAATCCTGTTAGTCTATAATTTTTATAAATGACTTCAGTTCTCTATGCTATCTGATTTTAAAATGTCATTCATTTAAAAATGGCATTATACTTTTAACCTCAAATAGAAATTAATTTGTGTCTATCTTCTCTATATAAAAGCCTATGTAGTACACTTTATAGGCTAGAGCTAGTCCAGATTAACCTCTCTTATTTTGTGCTCTCATAGCACCTTATACTTTGTTTTCTAACACTTATCACAACCATCATAACTTCTTTAAAGCCTCCCTCACCCCCACCTAATGCCCATGGGACAGTGACTGTGTTGGCTTATTCCTCTATTCCCAGCAGTTAGCATAATGGCTGCCACACAGCGAATTCCTAGTAAACACTCAATTGGAATAAATTGAATTGATCAGAATTAGGTCCTCAGTAAATGCCTCTTGAATGATTACAGTTCAGTTATCGGAGTGAGCTCATCATTTAATAAAAGCAACATAAAATTCAAATTCAAAACAGTAATGTCTGTTATGCTCTGATGGAAGGTTTAGCTGGATTTTTTCCTTAACCTTTGATGGACCAAGTGCTTAGCCCTCATGTTCTGTTTCCTATCCCCCCATAGCCTGGTGCTAGTTGGAAAAACAAATCCAGATTTTATTTCTGTGACTGATAAATTGGATATATAGAACCATAGAATTTAGTTAAGTTAGTCATTAACTTTTTCTGCATCTTAATTTCCATTCTCTAAACTTAGGGAATTGTGTTACATCTGTTTGTCATTTATGAAGGGGAAATTGTTGTTGGCCACATGAGCTCTGACTACTCAGCCTCTGAGGCTCCGTCTGGCAGGGGAAGGTGCTAAATATAGAATTCCTCTGCGTCTCTCCATTTTCAAATGTATTAAGTGTAGAATGCTGAGTTACCACTCAGATTTGCAGACATATAACTTTATTTCTCTGCAAGTGAACTCAGCCTGTCTCTGAGCCCCGTTTTGTGTGATGTAGATGATTAATCTTGCTCTTTTAAAATAAAGGTTCTGGTTTCCTCAGTCTTGTCCAGATTACGTCAGTCTCTTGGGAGTAAATACTCAAGCTTTCAGGATTTCTGTCCCCCTTGTTTCCCTTTTCTCCTCCCTGATAAATCAGGGTGCCTGGGTGCCCGTGTTCATCAACATCCCATTTTGATTTAACTTCATAGCATTAGGGAAGGAGCCTCTGGTTCACTTGCGGTCCTCAGACCCTTGCTGACCTCTGCTGAGGGATCTCGTTTTGCTTGGCATGTGCGTATCCACCTCCGCCATTGCTGTATCTGCTGTCACCAATGGCTGCTGCAGCCTGAGGGTTGTCTCAGCACTGAGAATGCAGGGGTTCCTTCCTCACTGGCTTTCGCTGGCAGATCTGCCTGAGGGCTTCCTTTGAATCCCATTCAGCCCCCAACTAGGGAAGCTCACATCCTCTGGTGGGGGCCACCCCTCTGGGGTGACAATCCTAGTGAACTGACGAGCTCCCCAAGTTATCCTTTGAGTCACCTCCTGCAGGCTGAGAGAAACTCCAAGTATGTTTGTATTATTCCAGGCCCGCTCCCTGCTTACAGCTGCCCTGCCACCATTTCTACTCTACTGTGGTCATCTCATGTGTCATCTCATGTTAGTCTGCGGCTTATGGGAAGACTATCTCAAAACAAAAGATAAGTTAAAAATTGAATGAAAGTGACAATGCGTACAGAAAACTGGATAAAATTGGTTGTGAGGGAGGCTAGAAAAATAAGGAATTGTGTGGAGTTTGGCTTGCTGGTGGGAAGGAGAGAGTGAATGTGCTGTCTTTGACATCTAGTCATTGTTTTTCTCGTTTTGTGTTATCTGTGGAAACCTCTTCTGTGACTATGTTGGTTTACATTTTATTTATTCATTAAATAAATACTTATTGTGGCTCTACCATGTGCCAGGTCAAAATCTCCCATATTTCCACATTTTTCATATTTAGCTTGTTTTAATGTGAGCTTTAAATATAATGAAAAATGTAACAAATAACTCCCCCCCCGCCCCCGCCATGTGTTGGTTTGTAATTTAATCTGATCTCAAGAACTGGATTTTCATATCCCTTTTCTCCCCGTCATATAACTGCCAACTTAACTGTAATAAAACTGGAATGTAACTGGAAATTCTTTGGAAGGTGATGGATCCAAAATATGTCCAGCTATAAAAGATAGAAAGAAAGTGCTATCTTAATACTTAGGGATCTGGTGTCTGGTAGGCTTTGTTAGCAACATGCAAGAATAGCTGGTTAAGGTTTGCCAACATCAACTTTGCTTCATACACACTCTTAATATAGAAATTCTCTTCCAAATACTTTGAGTCTCTTAAGGGAAAAATGGCCTTTTACCGCTGTTTTCTAGATAAAAGGTAACGTGTATATGGTACTGACAGTTGAGAGGAGGTGAAGACCTTCAATTAAATAATTTTTTTTAAAAAAGCTTTCTTTCTGTGATATAAAGAATAATTTTGACAGTGAACTGAAAAAGAAAATCTGGACTTTGTGTTTAAGCAAAAATATGGGTAGGGTTATTTTTGAGATATCTGGAAAATCCTATTTAAATTATAGTAAGAGGGGCAAAGAGAATAGCAAAGACTTTATTTTACTTAATATCAGAGGTATTAAAACATTCTAGAAGAGTTTTATTCACCATTTAGTTAATAACCAAATATGAAAAAGTGAGCAGCAAGAAAATCTAAAGTAATTGTTTTATTGTCCTCAAAATTCTAAAAGTAGATTTTGACATTTGGATAGAGAAGATGATATAAATATGCCTGAATTAGACACATTTAATACATTAGTGGGTTATACAGTCTAAAACTACTATAAACATTTACAGGCATACCTCAGAGATATTGTGGGCTTGGTTCCAGACCACCAAAATAAAGCTAGTCGCATGAATTTTTTTGTTTCCCAGTGCATAGAAGTTATGTTTAAACTATAGTAGTCATTAACTGTGCAATAGCATTATCTCTAAAAAGCAATGTACATACTTTAATTAAAGACTACTTTATTGCTAAAAATGCTAACTATTATCTGGCTCAGCAGGTCATAAGCCTTTTGCTGGTGGAGGGTCTTGCCCTGATGTTGATGGCTGCTGACTGACCAGGGTGGTGGTTGTTGAAGGTTGGGTGGCTGTGGCAGATTTTTAAAATAAGAAAGCAATCTAGTTTGCTGCATTAATTGACTTCCTTTCACGAATGAGTGCTCTGTAGCACGTGATGTTATTTGATAGCATTTTACCCACAGAACTTCTTTCAGAATTGGAGTTGATCCTCTCAAACCCTGCCACTGCTTTATCAACTAAGTTTATGAAATATTCTAAATCCTTTTTTTGTGTTGTTATTTCAATAATCCTCACATCTTCTTCACCAGAAGTAGATTCCATCTCAAGAAAAACACTTTCTTTGCTCTAAGCAACTCCTTAAGTGTTAAAGTTTTATCGATAATGAGATTGCAGCAATTCAGTCTTCAGGCTCCACTTCTAATTCCTAGTTCTCTTGCTAGTCTCACCACATCTGTTGTTACTTCCTCCACTGAAGTCTTGAACCCCTCAAAAAGTTATCCGGGAGGGTTGGAATCAGCTTTTTTCAAACTCCTGCTAACGTTGATATTTTTACCTCTTCCAATGAATGATGAATGTCTTCAATGGCATCCAGAATGGTGAATTCATTTCAGAAGGAAGGTTTTCAGTTTGCTTGACTCAGGGTTGCCACAGAATTTCAATTTGTAAAATAAATAATATTGGTGAAGTGCAATAAAGTGAAGTTCAATGAAACAAGATATGTCTGTATAATAAATACCTCACAGAGTGCAGTGTAGGTATAGGAAGGTAATATATGCCTTAACCTCTTTTTCTATCCCACTACCACAGGTGGAAACTTTCTTGCCTCTAATAACTCAAGCATGGTTTTTAGATGATAGACTTACAACAAAAATTTATAGGACACATATGGTAGGAAAACAGAGGATTCTCATTGTTACAAGGGATAATAGAATGAAGCATATTAAAATGAAGTACAATATAAAATAGAATGAAACTGAGGACACTTTAAAGAACAGAGAGCCCTATATTTCTTTCATTTCTTTTTTAAAAAAATACTAATTTTAAGAAAACAAACTTTTACTTTTAGTATCTTCTCTCTGGCTCTTAAGACTTCAATCAGTGAAGCTCACTCAGCATTACAGTAGTTTTTAGGAACGTGGCCATAGGTAATGGCATTTTAGATAACAGTGGATTAATTTTCAGCTGGTTATATAGAATTTTAGATTCTATATTAGGGGTTAGACAATGTATATGCCAATTACTCAGATGCAAATGAGGGGAAAATTCAAAAAGTTTAAATGAAGACTCTGCTTAGGTGTTAATTTTTCTAAGCCCCTAGATGTCACTCCTGTCAAACTCTGTTGCTAGTTATAAATAGCTATAGGAAGGTTAAACAATTTCACATTTACTGTGGACCATTCCAATTTATTACACTATTCTAGCATTCATTGCATATGCTGATTTAATTTCTAATCAGGAAACCTTGATTATAAGATCATTGCAAAAAGCCACATATTATTTTTCATTTAAGAAGTAAAAATCATATTGCACTATTATTTAGGATTTAAACCTTATAAAGGATTTGAGGCAGCTTGCGAGATTAACCATAGTGTAAAATATTATCATTTATTCTGTCATATGTCTACAAAGATGGCTGGGTTGACCATTTTCTAGTTTTGTTGCTAGGTTTCATTATATTATACTGTCATTTGGTTTGCCTTTTGCAAATGATGTGTCTTTGCAAGAGGAATACCTATGGCTGGAGAATTCTCTCTCCCTCTCTCTCTCTCCCTCTCCACCCCCCTACCCCTTATTAAGATGTATTTGGCATGTAACATTGTATAAGTTTAAGATATACAACATGATGATTTGATATATGCATATATTGTGAAATGATTGCAACACTAATGTTAATTAACACATCTGTGTGTGTGTGTGTGTGTGTGTGTGTGTGTGTGTGTTGGGAGCTTTTAAAATTCTCTTAGCCACTTTCAAGTATACAATAAAGTATTGTTAATTGTAGTCATCATACTGTACATTAGATTCCCAGAGCTTATTTATCTTATAACTTGAAGTTTGTAACCTCTGATCACATTCATCCGTTTCTTTCATCTCCCAACTCTGGCAACCACCAATCTACTCTCTATTAGCTCAGTTTTTAGATTCTAGATATAAGCGAGATTATATAGTATTTATCTTTCTCTGGATGACTTATTTCACTTGGCATAATGCCCTCAAGGTTTATCCATATTGTCACAAATGGTAGGACTCCTTCCTTTTTATGGCTGAATAATACTCCATTGTGTGTATATATACATACACACATACCACATCTTCTTCACCCATTTATCTGTTAATGGACACTTAGATTGTTTCCATGTCTTGGCTATTCTAAATAATACTGCAGTGAACATGGGAGTGCAGATATCTCTTCAAGATACTGATTTCCTTTCCTTTGAGTATACACCCAAAGGTGGGATTGCTGGATCAGACGGTGGTAGTTCTAGTTTTAATTTTGAGAATCCTGGATACTGTTTTCCATAGTGGCTGCACCAATCTACATTCCTACCAGCAGTGCTTGAGAGTTCCCTTTTCTCCATATCCTTGATAACACTTATTTCTTGTCTTTTTGATGATAGCCATTCTAACAGGTGTGAGGCGATACCTCATTGTGGGTTTCATTTGCATTCTCCTGATGTTTAGTTTCCTTTATATGTGCCTGTTGGCCATTTGTATGTCTTTGGAGAAATGCCTATTCCTTTGACTATTTTTCAATCGTATTGTTTTTGTTATTAAGTTGTATGTGTTCCTTATATATTTTGAATATTAATCCCTAGATATATGATTTGCAAATATTTTCACATTTTCCTTAGGCTGCCTTTTTATTTTGTTGATTGTTTCTATTGCTGTGCAGAAGCTTTTACTTTAATGTTGTCCCGATTGTTTATTTTTATTTTTCTTGCCTGTGTTTTTGGTGTCAATAAAAAATCATTGCCAAGACCAATGTCAAGGTTTTCCCCTAAGTTTTCTTTTAGGAGTTTTATTGTGTCAGGTCTTACATTTAAGTCTTTAAACCATTTTGAGTTAATTTTTGTGAGTGGTGTAAGATGGGTTCAGATTCATTCTTTGGCATATATCTATCCAGTTTTCCCAGCACCATTTATTGAACACACTATCCTTTCCCCACTGAGTATTCTTGGCTCACTTGTCAAATATTGGTTGACTGTATATATGTGGATTTCTTTTTGGGCTCTAGATTCTGGTCCATTTTTCTATGTATGTGTTTTTATGCCAGTACCATAGTGGTTTTTTTTTTTTTAAGATTTTTATTGGGGAGTTGGGGGAAGGGGAACAGACAAGTTGCTGTCTTTTTGTTCTTCAGTCTAGTTGTGGAGGACGCTGCTTCACTGGCCCAAGTTGGCACCATCATTGTGCTCTTCCCAGGTGAGGCAGATCAGTCACCGGCTTCTGGACGGCCGCTCACTGCGGCTGCTGGCCGCTCCCGCTGGCTGCTGGCTACACACAGTAGCCCATGGCAACCCACTGCAGCAGGGGCTGCAGCTTTCTCCAGCTCTGGCGACTCACAGCAGCCCAGCTCCAGGTTGAGCTGTTGTTCAGCATCTTAGCTATAGAGGGCAGTGTCACTGGCCCTCATATGTGGGATCCGAACCGGCGTCCTCTGGCATCCCAAGCCGGCTCTTAACCATCGCGCCACTCGGCCGACCCCACCATAGTGTTTTTTGTTTTTGTAAACCTATAAATACTTTGTTGCTTGTAATTTAAATTAACTTATATGTAGATCTATGTTTAAACATGACAGTGGAATAACACAAATTTTACAAGTTAATGTAACTTAGTACTTTCCAGTTATAGTTTAGCCTCAGCTTTCTTGTCTCATCTACTTTCTTCCCAGTATCATCACCCCTGACTCCAACATGTCTAATTTCAAATGACTTTTCTTCTCTCTCTCTCTCTTTTTTTTTTTTTTACTAGGGTTTCAGATTGAAAGTGAGGCAAATCTCTATGACTTTCAAATGCCTTTAGTGATGATTAATTTTATGTATTTCTATTTGGCTGGGCTACAGTGCTCAGATATTTGGTGAAATTATTCTGGGTGTTTCTGTGAAGTGGTTTTCTTTCCCTTTCTTTCTTTTTTTTCTTTTTACCTGAAATTAACATTTAAATCTGTGAACTTTGAGTAAAGCAGATTGCCCTCCATTAGGGTCTTATCCAATCACTGTAATAGAACAAAGACCCGCCTACCCTGAGCACAAAGGACTTTTTCTAGCAGACTGTTTTTAGATTTCAATTGCAGCTCTTCCTTGAATCACCAGCCTGCTGGCCTACTTTGTCACATTTTGGACTTGTCAAGCTTCCACTTGTGTGAGCCATTTTTTGAAAAGAAATCTTTCTGTATATGTACATACCCTTTTGGTTCTGTTTCTCTGCAGAACCCGGACTAACACACCTCCTCAAACCAGTTAAAGTTTTTTGATTTTTTTTCCGAGCTTGGGACTTAAGAGTTTGTACCCTCCACAGAGGCAGGAAGCCCAACTGGCTTGTCTTTATGTGTTGGTACACTCCCCCCAGCCCTGTGCTTGCTATCCTAGTAGATCTATCTCTCCTCCTACTTCCTGTCTCCAACGCTGCTCTCACACCTCACCAGTGCCTCACTCCCTAGTTCTTCTCATCTTGATACTTTTGCCTGGGCTTCTTCCATTGCCTGGAATACCATTTGACACCCCACCCCACACCCCTTCACCTGGCAACTTGCTGTTCAATTCTTAAATTTCAGCTCTGCCATCTCCTCCAGGAAACCTTCTGACCCTCCTCCCCAAAGCTGAGTTAAGGGTCACTCTGAAGGCTGTGAGGAAGAATCTGTTCTGTGGCTGTCTCCTAGCTTCTGGTGGTTTCCCAGCAATCTTTGGTGTTATTTGGCTTGTAGAAGCATTGGCCCAATCTCTGCCCTCATTGTCACATGGCGTTCTCCCTGTGTGCATGTCTGTGTCCAAAGTTCTTTTTACAAGGACACCAGGTGGATTAGAGCCCATCCTAATGACTTCATTTTAACTTGATTATCTTACTAAAGAACTGTCTCCAAACACAGTCACATTCTGAGGTATTGGATGTTAGAGATTTAACATATGAAATTGGGGGGGAGGGGGCACAATTCAATCCATAACAGACCCCCTTATCTGTGTTTCCATAAAGCCCTTGGTATATCCCAATCACTGGTTTAAAATTGTACATTCAAAGGGTTATTTCCTTTACTGGACTGTGATCTTCTTTGCAGAAGGTACCATTGTATGTGATCTTTATACATCCAATGCCACAGCATAGCAACCAAATGAGTGAATGGATGAATAAGTGAATAGGGTCACTGAGAAGAGCCAAGCATCATGAATGAACTATATGCAGATTCACTCGAGTCAACTTAAGCATGCATTTTTGTGTTTCTTTATATAAACAAGGTTATACATACATGACACATTACACACACTATATATTGTATATGCAGATATGATAAGTATGGCTTAAGTACTAATCCCTCCTCAGCTATATATTTGCAAAGTTTTTGTTAGCTCCAAACCAAATCCTTTCCTTTCCTTTTTTCTTTCTGGTGTTATCACCAAGAGGGGGCTTCTTCTGAAGGCTTTTCCTTTCGCACCCCAAAGAAAGTGCCTTTCTCTTTTCCATTCCATTGTCTGCCTGAGTCAGAAACGTTTGGTAAATGCAGAGAGCTTTCTGGTGCTCCTGGTGCCTAATCCTACTTCTGACACTATTTTTGTTCCTGTTGTCTTTGCACAACTCGGTTAGCTGGGTTTCTCCTTCCCCTGGCGCTGCCCTCTGGCACTTCTTGCCTCTCTAGTTCCTCCCTCAGGGGAGGTTTGGGCAGGAAGGGATGTGCTCTCAGGCAGAATACTGCCCAGTTTAAGTTTCTATTGAGCTTTATATCAAATCATCCTCACCGCTTGACTCTGAAAAGGGGGTACACAGAGTAGGGAGTACCATACTCTTTTGATTACTGTAGCTTTGTAGCATTGTTTCAGATCAGGCAGTATGGTGCTTTCGGTTTTGTTCTTCTTTCTCAAGATTACTTGGCTAATTGTGTTCTTTGGTGGTTCCAGGTAAATTTTATGATTTTTTTTATTTCTGTGAAAAATGCCATTGGAATTTTGATAACGATTCATTGATTCTGTAGGTGGTTTGGGGTAGTAGGAACATTTTCACAATGTTATTTTTTTTAATCTATGAAAATGGGTTATCTCTTCATTTATTTGTGTTTTCTTCAGTTTCTTTCATCAGTGTTTTAATAGTTTTCAGCACACACACACACACACACACACTTTTTAATTATGTGAAACTAACTGAAATGGACAGGGATCAAGCTTATTTCAGGAGACACTGTGTGGAAGGAGATGGCCCCAAATTATATCCAGATATAAAGAAGGTGAAGAAAGAGCTCCTAATATTTGTGGGGCTTACATATCGTTTTAAAAAGGACCTTATAAGATTAAGCCTAGATCGATTCAATAAAGTGAGATGTAATAAGGCTGTTATTCTAAGGACTAATAAATATAAGTAATAAGTTGAAAGATAAGCTGAAGATTTAACAGGGTCTTCAAGAGCTAGAATAGTTTTACTGAACCCCATGTTTATCTTTATTCCTCTTTCAATTTGCATTTCAGAATCTAGTTTTTATTGACTACAAGTTGCTGGGAAGATAGTGTTGGCATTAATACCATCCACTAATGGCTCACTTAAGGAGTTATAAAGTCCCCTTTTACCCTAAAATATCTCCTTGTGCATCTTATGCCTAAAAATTCATGCATTTTGCCTCAAAATTCTCATCATAATCCATGTGTAGTTTAAAGCTATGCAGACTGCAGTTGAGCTCATTCAGGCTGACATCACAGTGATAATGCCTGTGAGTGACTGAATTGACTGTTCTAGATAAATATCTAATTTTATTATCTTTAGAGTCCTGAGGGAGTGTTTTGCAGAACAGGTACTTTTTTGGGGGAGTGAGATCTGGGTGGCGAGGGTGGGTTTTGTTAATGATGCCCAGGTGGCAACATGAAGGAACAAAAAACCCTCAGAGAGGGTGGGGGACCAGGAAAGTTTGGTGGTGTTAGGAAGTCTTTTTTTTTGAAAGATGGGGAAGGTAACTCTTTGAAGTTGGAAGAATACTTAGGATTTAATATGATCATTAGATGGAGGAATTTTCTGGCCGGGGGAAGAGAGTTACAAAAAATGAGGAGCTGTGAATCTGCTTATGTGTAATATATATTATCTGAAGTTTTGAACTGATAGAGTCCAATTTATTTATAACAATTGGAAGATTCATAAATAAAATTCCTTCAGATTACATTTTATCTGATATTAAATAATGATACATTTTATTATTTCTCAAAATTTTATTATGAGATTCACTATATGTCAAATAGCTGGGTGATAGAGGGAGAGAAAAGGAAAAGGTATACTCAACTCATGCACTACCAAACTAACTATGATTCTGTTGAGAAAATGGAAACAGAAGGGAAATTTCCATTTACTAAAAACTATTACAGGGCTGGCCGAGTGGCACATTGGTTAAGAGCTGGCTTGGGACGCCAGAGGACCCGGTTCGGATCCCACATATGAGGGCCAGTGACAATGCCCTCCACAGCTAAGATGCTGAATAACAGCTCAACCTGGAGCTGGGCTGCCGTGAGTCGCCGGTGACGGCGTAGGCTGCAGCCCCTGTGGCAGTGGGCTGCCATCGGCTACCGTGTGTAGCCAGCAGCCAGCGTGAGTGGCCAGCAGCCGCAATGAGCGGCCGTCCAGAAGCCGGTGACTGATCTGCCTCCCCTGAGAAGAGCGCAATGATGGTGCCAACTTGGGCCATGAAGCAACGTCTTCCACAACTAGACTGAAGAACAAAAGGATAGCAAGTTGTCTGTTCCCCTTCCCCCAATTCCCCAATAAAAATCTTAAAAAAAACCTACTACAAGATAAACTGGATTACTAAAGGAAACTATATGGGACCTACTCACATGGCCAGGCAGAGTGAGTTGAGGGCAGTTCTTGGAGGGAACACAGGAGCAGAAGAGAAGTGTTAGGACTGAGTTGAATCAAGAATATTTGTTCTTAAGGAAATATCCTCTATCTTTAAATTATGTGTACAATTCCCATTGGTAAGAATTCAAAACTCATCAAAACTTATGGCTTGATGTTATGTAATGTAGGTTTCCTTCATTTTACAGGGCATGGCAGTATATCACTCTTTTATAATTCTGATTTTCATGGGGATGAAGCTGAGCTATTGCCATAACATGAGGCAGGTAGTAGAGTATGTCTCCTCTGAGATGTTCATGCTGAAATGAGAGGAGCTAAGCACAGATCAGATGAAGGGTGTAGGTAGGTCACCAAAGAAAACTTGGAGAAGCTCAACAGAAAAGAAAACCGATTTGCTGAATCTTCAAATCTGAATCAGCATGATTGTGAGAATCTTAGGCCAAGGGACAATTTAGGTCAGGTGGAGGAGGGAGCCAGGTGAGGGAAACTCGTGTGCAGATAAGTTGGAGTCTTGTGGGTGGTGCAATCTCAGTTGAGGGCCCTCAGAGGACTTTCTTAGAGGGATGGTAATTATCAATCCAAATAGAGTCAAGCCTACTTTCACAATTTCTAAAAAAAACTCAACTTATGACAAATAGGTAACATTTGCCAAGAAACAATCCACCCCAGATTAACTTTTGCACAGATTTTTTTGTATTCCATCTGTATATTTTTGCTAAATTCTCTAATTTGTACTTGTCTTGGAGTTTCTACTCTTATCTCAGTATTCTTTTCTAATATGTCAAATTGGCCTCAACACCAGATATATCACAGCTATTTCTATAAATTTTTCCTTTTATTTCTCAATATTACAAAGTTTAGCCTTCCTGTTTCTTCTCTTTGACACTTCTCACCAGAGCTCTTACAGTTGAACTTTAATCTGTTCCAACAGATAGAAACTAAAATATATTGAATTGTGGAAAAATGTAAAATCTACAAGATATAAAATGCCTTAGTTAAGTGATAGACATAGACAGAGTACTTATATCTTGAGTTTTAATTCTATTTTATGTCATTTAATAATACTTTTTTCAAAAAGACTTAAGAAGTACAAGTGTGAAACATGATCAATCTCTGCACATATTTATTTTTCTTGTAAGTCAAAGGTCCGGATTTGGCAGTGGTATATTCACAACACTGTAAAATCTGACTAGCACTAGGACTGTGAAGCAGTAGGGAGGAAGGGTTAAAATTTGGTGAAACTTTGTATTTATTTGCCTCATTTCCCTTGACTTGCAAAAGATAAAGATTTCAAGTGGAAAAATAAATGAATGACAAATAGCTAAAGATGCTCTGAAATGTTATCAGCACCTACACTTGGTATAAATTAAACTGTAATAGTCTCAAATCTACTTTTTTTGGTCTTTAATGATGCATATATATATATGCCTTGGTGATAGTCTTAATGGGAACAATTGGTCTTTCTGTTCTGATACTAGTTGCATTTTCAGGAAAGTAGAGACTGAGTTGTATACAAATACAGCGTCGGAAGATGAAAACTCAATTTCATTGTAAGGTGTGTCCTCCATTATAAATAGAACAAAATTGTCATTTACCCTAACAAAACAATACTATGAAAAATGTGAAGGTCTATGAGGCATTTTTAACTCTTATGGAGTTACGGAGGCCTTTTGTTGGTTGTGTGATTAATTGCTTTTTCCTACAATGGTTTGAAAGTTTTCCCTACTTTCAAGTTTATCCCTTTTTCTTGAGCTTACAGTTTATAGGAGGGAACTAGACACATATTCTGTGAAACAATCAGATAGTATCAAAAGGCCAAAATGAGGGAGTGATGTAAACAAGTACTTCCCATGTTAGTAATGGCATTGGTTTCGAATAGCTAGAGAGGTCTTCAAAGAGGGAAGAGATCTTTATAGTGGCCTTTAAGATTGGGTAGACTTTGAACAGGTAGATAGAAAGAATTGCATGTGAGGTTGGGGAGGGAATGGACATGAGTATTTACTCGCATGGATGCTGTTAGAGTGTTAGGAGATGACCTAGGAATGGAGAAGGGAAGCCATATTTTGCTGAACTTTATAAGGCTGCCTAAGCCAACTGGATACCTTCGTATGGTCAGTAATAATTCACAGGCAGTTTTGAACAGCAGAATGACAAAGCAAAAGGATTATTTTAGGGAGATAAATTTTGAGCTTATAATAATAGTCTTAACTTTTCTATTCCAGTTGCTTATAAATACATAAAGCTGGGGAGAAGGAGTTGGTTGCAAGGAGACTTAATCTTTACTCAAAGAGATATTCTTTTAAAAGGAGGAAGTTTCAATATGAGATCAGCTACTTAGGAAATTGAAGGCTGGAGAGATAAAACTGAAGTTTAGCGTCACAGAGAGTAAATTGGCTCGGTGGGCTGTATGGACCCTGCCTTGCACTCCTTCTACTCTGCTAGGTTTGGTTCAATGGTTCTTCAGCTCTTTGCAATCCTCCCACTGGCCTTAAAAACTGTGCCTTAAAACTTACAGAATCTTAAGCGGTTACTTAACAAGTCTATCATTACCAAGGTCTTTATGCCTTGTATCTGTAGTTTGGCATTTCTACCAGAAAGTAAAAAAAAAAAAAAAATTTAAGCCACAAAAATATTTAGTTCTGGAGTTAATAATAAAGGTGGAAACTTCTGTTTTCCTGAAAAGCCAAAACCAGCTTACAATGTTCTTTGCCTAAATAGTAATACTGCAGCGATATAGTGTTTTTAAATATATTAT
>NW_017731938.1:206260-208477 GCF_001890085.2 Hipposideros armiger
CATACCAACCCTATGAGGTAGATACTGTTATGTCCAGGGCAGGAAGCTGAGGCCAGGACTGGTTTCATGGGCCTGTAACCTGTGCATTTACATAGGGTCTCAGAGGGGCCCTGCACTTAGTTTGATGTTATATTGTCACTGTTTTGAAATTCTTAATAAATTTTGAACAGAAAGCACTGTGTTTTCATTTTGCACTAGGTTCTGCAAATTATATAGCCGAGTAAGGCCGGGAGAGGTTAAGTAATTTTCCCATGATCACACAGCAAGTGGTCTGACCCCAGAGTCCACGTTCTTAATCCTGACCTACATGGGTGATAAGACTGGTAATTCATATTCTACAACCATCAACAGAATGTCAACTGAATGTTTTCTCATTGAATCCATGCAAAGATACTTTCAGGCAGAATTATTATCAGTTCCATGAAACAGATGAGGAAACTGAGGAGCTAGGAAGTTAAGGTTCTCCTCAAAGGCCAGACCACTAGTCCAGGACTAACTCCAAGGAAGACTTTGCTTACTTACTGAGCTCTCATTTTTCCAGGAAAGCCCTATTAAACCTGAATGTTGTTAGTTAGGTAAGAGTAACAGAAAAAGTTAAGACTAATATAGTGAGAAAGTATCTTTTGCTTTTGGCAATTAACATTTTAAAAATTGTTTATTTACTTTTGTTGTTTTGAATCAGCAGGGTTATAAAGATTTTGCAGTGCACAATTTTAAACTCTGAGAAAGCCTTGCGATTTCTGTGCTTTACCAGAGTTCCAGATGGAAGCAGGGAGCACTTTAAACGCATAACCTTCTTCTTCGTGATTTTTGGTCCATCTTCCACTTTATTTTAATGGCACCATGACTAGCATTTTCAGAAAGCTAGAGATTATTTGAATTTCACTGAGTGATTGTAACTACGATTGGGCTNGAGAAAATAACTAAATTGAATTACATATAAATGTTTGGGAACCCCACATACCTGAGAGTCAGAGACCCCACATATAGGAGAGGTTCAGAGACAGAAAGTTCAAAGGAGGTATGTATCACATTCTGAGCTAAGGATGAGGGAAGGCAGCTTGGGGCTTCAGAGGGTCATTGCAGGATGATAAGAAGAGCCAAAGTTCAGTATTTCGTAGTTTGTCGTGCCCTAGAGATAGGTCATAAAAGGTTATTTCTGGTGATTTTCTTCAATCTCCCTGGTGATAAATCTTATTATGGGCAAGGCCCCTAATTTAAGTTCTTTAAGGGAGAGGTAAGCCTGCAGGGTCTTTATTGCCTTCAGCTCTAATAATTCACATACAAAGTGGCACATTTTGGAGCGGCCTGGTGTGGACCCCTACAGACTTCATTTTGTAATGGGGAGTTAGTGAAGTTTTCTAGGGATGTTTGAAGATATTCTGGCATTGTGTATAAAACAGAATGTTGAAGGGAAAAAACAGGGAGGGAAACAACTTGCAGATGATGTTGAGATGCTCTGGTGGACCTAAGGACATAGTGTGTCAGCCTACTTAGGTCCCTCCAATTCTTATGTCTCCATTCCACCACCCCTCCCTACAACCCACCATGCCACTACTTCCTTACCCCACGTAACTCCTCACAGCTCCTGGATGAATGCTTCAGAGCCCATTAAAAAACTACCACTCTGGTAATAGTGGCTGGAAATTCTGATAATGTTGATCTTTGAGGTTATGTTAAACTTACTCATATCCCAAGTTATATTAGACACTATATTCTTTCTGTATGCTATTAAATGAATTTAATGTGTAAATAATGAGAGTTATGGCAGCTTGTATATATCAAGCACTTTTCATAGATTATTCCTTGCTATAACCCTATGAAAATAGGTACTGTTTTTATGATAATTTTATGGTTAGGAATACTGAGAGTTGGAAAAATTAAAATAACTTGTCCACATTCCCTCAGATAGTAAGTGGTGGGGACAGAAATTGTATGTAATTCTGTCTGATTCCAAAGCAGAACTGCATTCCAAGGAACTGTTCTTCCTCTATAAAGTGAGTCATGTCTTTTAAAATGCTCAGTTAATACTGACAGTGAGACTGTATCTGTCACACTCTCAAATAATTGTACTAAAGTTTTACTTTGAGGAATCAAATATTTATTAGTTGACAAGGGTTAGTGCTAATGTGCCAGTAGAGCCTCAGACAGATGACTACTTATACACTAAAAAAGACTACAATGTCCATAGTGACGGACTAACAACTGACTAATAAG
>NW_017731938.1:210992-213707 GCF_001890085.2 Hipposideros armiger
AAATGTGGATGTTTGATATTTGGGGGAATTGAGAGGGACGGGTAGGCCAGGCACAGGAGGAGCCTGGGCGCAGGCAGGGCAGTGGGAGTGTATAAGCACTTCCTGCTTAATCACGCAAGCCCTGTTATGAGGGTGTGGCAGGAGGGATGCTGGAAGGGTATGCAGCCTAGGGTTTAGATTTCACCTTGTAGAAATGATGGGGCCAGCAAGATTTGAAGCATGGAAACAGTGGTGCGCAAATAGGCTGCAAATACTTTCTAAACTAACACACTATATGGTGCAGATTCACATATGTTAATAACTTCTGATAAACATATGTTAGTAACCATTTTAATGAACTCATGAATAGTACAGAAAGCACATGAATAACAAACAATAATTGCTACATCCTTCATTGGAATCTTTCATCTAAATGTGAAGTACATAGAGCCACAACATTAAGGCTCTATTTTGTTTTGTTTTGTATGCACTTCACTCTATTAGAATAAAGACCAGAAAAAATAGTTAACTAGTGAAATATAGTAGAGAAAGTACTAGAACTGAAATTGTTTTCCCATGAGTTCATATTTACTTGACATCAGAGAATTTAATGGTGTGTTCTCGATGGACTGAGGCAACCATGCTTTTTCTCGGTGATCTAATCCAATGCCACATGTTTACATACTCCATCCATATCTGTGCCTGGAACTCCCCTGCTCCAGAGCTCACTTCTGAGTTGGCGATTTTAATATCAAACATCTCCATTAGGATTGCTCTCAGTCACTGATAGAAACAAGTTTCTGATCATTCTCTCCTGAAACGTTTTTTCCTCTGATCTGCCCACTTTAGAACATGGCAGCCTCTGTCATCCTTGTAGTTGCTCAGGCCGGTGATTCATTCTCGCTACCCACTTCTTCCTCATCCCTATATCCGTTACCAATTTCTTTGTGCTTCAAATCCATCCATATTTCTTATTCCTGTTGCTGTCACTCCAACCAAGCCACCATCATTTCTCTCCTGAACCAATGTACTAGCTCCCCTAATGGCCTCCCTGCCCCTGTTCTTGCCCACTTTTCAATTCTTCCCCACAGTGTAGTCAGAGTGATCTTATTAAACCAAAATTGGCTCATGCCTGATTAAAGCCCTCCAATGGTTTCCCAGTTTGATTTGAGTAAACCCAAAATTCCTGCAGAAAGCTGAAGTAGTCTGTCCGCAGCCTGTCCTCAACCTTATCTCACGTGTCTCCTCCCAGCTCACCAAGATAACAGCCACACTTCGCTTGTTACAGTTCTAGGAATGTTCTAGGCTCTGTCCCGCCTTGAGCCTGGGTACAAGCTGAACTCTCTCCCTGAATGCATTTCTACATAGATCATCTAATTCCTATTTATCATGCAGAGCCTGAAAGATATCACTTCTTTAGGGAAATCCTCCTTCACCTTCAATCTAACGTAGTTCCCCTTGCTATTCCATCTCTACAGGCTCTGCGAGTTTCAGTTATTATCTATTTGCTTAATGCCTGCCTCTCGTGGCAAACTATAAGGTTCATGAGGACCAGGTCATGTCTTCTGTTCATCTCTACCTCTCAGGCCTAGCACAATGCCTGATGAAGAGAGGTGTTCAGTAGATGTTTACTAAGTGAATAAGCAAGGCCGTCATGTTGTCACCTTGTGTATTTTGTACTTTGAAGCTTGTCTTTGGTGGACTCATCTGAGCATCTGCACCTTCTTTAGATGCCTCTTTTCTGCTCGCTCCTATCCTGGGACTACCCCCNCTATGTTTGAAAAGAGGTGGACAGAGATATTTGTGGCAGTTAGGATTATGATAGGTGTGTGTATATGAGTGTGTATGTGAGATTATCTGTGCAACTAGCAAATGGCATGAAAGCACTATAGGAGAAAAAGGACAGGGACAGGGATGGGCCAAAGGAAAAGTTTAATTCCATCTTTTCATTAACACTTCTAATGTCTTCTGTAATTATAGTCCCAACAGTGAGTCCTTTCTTTCAAGTGTTATGATTTGGCCGTTATTGATAACCAGTGCTTTCTCATGTAGACTTGTATTCAATGACTAGATATCTGATTAATTTCAACTAAACAGACATATATATATATGTATCATCCTTTGTGTTTGTGATGGATATGTAAATATGAACAAGATCTATCTAGCATGAGAACTTAGCCAGCATTACTATAAGTGGAGGTGGTTTGATGTAAGACAAATGTAGAGAGAGGTATATTAATGATCGGAAAATAGGGAATGTACTATTCATTCTCTATTCTCAGATGGCCATAAGAGTTGAGAAAAGATGTTGCCATATGAAAGAAGGGGAGATTTGGAAAGAAAGAAATTAAGGTTTTCCCCCTCCTTTCCTGGATGATTATAGCTGGTCCTCAAATGATCCATAGGTTTTAGAGTGTGTCTGCTGACACCAATAAATGCAATTTCTGTAGGGATTTTGAGAGAAATACATATTTTTATTTCATACTTTTGGCTCCTTAAGCCAAAACCTAGCAGAACTTCTTGCCTCTAATATTGCTCAATTTCACCTTAATATTACCTAAGTCCTATTTTAGCTCAGTTTTCTTCAAAGTTATACAGTCATTAGTCAATCAAAGTGCACTTGCTTTTTAGTTTTATACAGAGACACAGGAAGGTAGATGTTTTTCAGAGAAATATCAGTTTCCCAGTGATGTGAATGTGACCTGAGGAGTCAGGTTTTGCTAAGGAGAGATTTTC
>NW_017731938.1:214187-215480 GCF_001890085.2 Hipposideros armiger
AAGGTTGTGGTTTGGGACTTTAAAAGGGAGGAAGGCAATTCACATGGAGATGGAAAAGCAAATGTTTGGTAAATAAATGTTTGCTGGGCCATCTTAACAATGGGACAGAGAGGACTTGGATCAAAAGGACCTTCTAGGTTCCTCCCCATCACATGCTGGTTCTGGTTCTCTTTAAGCTGTAGTTATCTAGGATGATAGCTCTGCCTGGAGCAGATGTTATGTGTAAATTCTTTGAGGCAGTTAGAGGGAAGGTCAAACATTTTTTTCCTGAGTCTTTGTTCTTAAAAATAACTAGCTTAAAATAATCAATACCTTTAAAAAGGCATATTTTGGAGTGGCAAACTCTGCTACCCTTCAATGTCTTTGAGGTTCATCCATGTTATAGCACATGTCAGAATTTTTTACCTTTTTAAGGCTGAACAATTTTATTTATCCATTCATCTCTTGGTTAATATTTGGTTTATTTCCACCTTCTGGTTATTGTGAATAATGCTGCTATGAACATATGTGCTCCTGCTTTCAATTCTTTGCAGTATATATCCAGAAAGGTGAACAAGTGGGTCCTAGAGCAAGTTAAGCCTGAAATATGGCCAGAGGCAAAAATGATAAAGCTGAAGCTATTCTGCTTTGGGAACATCACAAAATGGTAGGGTTTTTCTGAAAAGACAGTAATGCTGGAAATAATAGAAGGCAGCAGGGAAAGAGAAAGACCAAATACTTATGAGATGGACTAACTCCATAAAAGAAGCCATAGGCATGAGTCTCCAGGAGCTTAGCAGGGCTATTGAGGACAGGTCACTGTGGACATCAGTCATTTATAGGGTTGCCAGGAGTTGGAAACAACTCAAAGGCATGTAACACACACATATATTCTAAAGTGGAATTGCTAGATCATATGCTAATTCTGTCTAATTTTCTGAGGAACTGACACGTTGTTTTCCACAGCTGCACCATTTTACATTCCCACCAGCAATGCACGTGGGGTTCCCTCACCAACACTTGCTCTTTCCATTTTTAAAATAATAGCATCATCCTACTGGGTTTGAAATGGTATCTCTTTTGTGGTTTTAATTTGCATTGCCCTAATGATTAGTGGTGTTGAGTGTCTTCATGTGCTTATGGTCTGCACCAGCCGATTTTTAAAGAACTCCAGGAATCGGAGCTTTTCTCATTCTGACCTTTCCAAGTTCAGTATGCTCAACTTATTCTTGTAATTCCTAACAATCTCCAGTCTTCCCACTCTCCTTTTTGCTTAAACAGAGTTCAGCTTAATTTCTGTTACTTGTAACCAAT
>NW_017731938.1:217955-221087 GCF_001890085.2 Hipposideros armiger
AAGGTTCTCAGGACAAGATGGTGCCTCATTCATGCCCACATCTCCAGCATGCCAAACATTGCCTGACCCTTAGTGGAACTTCGTAAATAATAGCTAAATGAAGGAGGAATTTCCCCTTATTTTATGCTTTTCTATAGCTTGCACTTCCTTTAAAAGACACCATTGCCTGCTGACATTTGACAATTTGTTATAGTGTTTTTGATAGCAGATGGCATTGTAACCTCTATGTCTACTCTAAGAGGAACAAGAGGCCTCTATTTCTTGAATAAAAATTGCTATTTGAGAAAATTTGTTAGTGTTTTTTTCCTCCTTATGGGTTTTGAAAATCTCCCAGGTTGTAGGAACATCTGTTCTCACACATTTCTAACTGTCTGCTCGGCTACTCCACATATGTCCCAAGGACCTAAAACTCATTATGTCTCAAGCTGAACCCATCTTTTTTTCTTTTAACGGATTTCCTCCGGCTGTTTCTGTTAACATTATCACACTTATTCCAATTACTTCTTCCAGTAACTTGGCATTGTGCTTGATTTTTACCCTTTCCTACACATAACTTCTGATCCACTGCCAAATACTGCCAGTGCTACCTTCCCAACATCATTTACATCTGTCTCCTTCTCTGCACACCCAGCTGCCACTTGCTTCATGGCATCTTGTATGCTTTTCTTTCTTCTTCTCCTTTCTGTTCTAGTCCCTCCTTTTTAAAACAAGATCAGTCGTCTTGAAGCAGATACCTGATGATGTCACCCAGTCATTCACTGTTTGTCCTGAGGCCCCCAACCTCTTACAGAACAATGTACAAACATTCTAGCTATTGTTCTAAAACAACATTTTCAGATAGAATACAATTTGTACCACATATGTAATTAAAAATTTATCATAGTCATATTAAAAAAGTAAAAAG
The DNA here is from genome assembly GCF_001890085.2 of Hipposideros armiger. Classification (NCBI taxonomy): domain Eukaryota; kingdom Metazoa; phylum Chordata; class Mammalia; order Chiroptera; family Hipposideridae; genus Hipposideros; species Hipposideros armiger. Next base: position 218,860 of record NW_017731938.1, read on the forward strand.
AAAGTAATATGTTTTTAAGCCAATATATTATAATATCATTTCAACTTGTTATATGAAAATTATTAATATTTTACATTATTTTTTCAAATTCTTTAAAATATCTTTTAAGCTACATGTCAAGGGCTCAATGCCACATGTAGCTAATGGCTATTCTATTAGACCCTGCATCTCTAGCACTTTCACTACCTTTTGCAAACCTGTTTCTGATTTCATTTTCTTTCCTCTGTATATACTCCGTGCTCCAGCCAAGTTGAACTCCCAAGTTTATATCTGTAAATCACCCAGGCTGTTTGGCACTGTGTCTTTGTGCTGTTTTATACCCTTGGAATGCTGTTCTCCCTCCACATTTCCAAATCCTGCAAATGCTTTAAGACTTTGTTCAAATGTCGCGTGCGTTAAACTTTGTTCAAATGCCATGAGCTCTTATTTTCCCTCAGGTGAAATAAACTTTTCCCTCTATGAGTTTCCATAGATCATTTTTTGTGATGACATGTAGCAGNTAAAAATGGGCCTTATATTTGTATATTGCCTCACAGTTTTCACAAAATGATTGTCTCATGTATTGTCTTACTTTTTACTTGTATCAAACTATCACCTGAGAGAATTGTTACCTCTGTTTACACCTGAGGAAACTGAAATTCGAAGAGGATATGTGACATGCTGAATCACTGAGCTGAAAAGTGGCAGGCAGCACTGGGATTCAAATTGGGTCTCCTCACTCCATGCCCCGTCTTTTCTCTACTGACCTTTGTTGGATACCCCACCACTGCTTGTCAAAGAGTGTTATGGTAAAACCTTTCTTTTCAGGTCAACATGCTACCTGTAATGTATATGCTTGACTCATATTAAGAAGTAACAAAAATTGCTTTAGAATTAATTTAGAATTAAGAAGTAGGCTTAAAGAAAGACTTTTATTTTGGTTATGGAGGCATAGTATGTTTCTTCTATGTCCAACTGGCTCATACCAGCTCTATTAAGAAAGCAGCTTTGTACCCACCACTGTTAGGCTCACGACTAGAGCTAGGAATGTGAGGACCAAGACATGGCTGGTGGGGCTGAATGTCTCAGGAGAACTAGAGAGAATTAGCTTGTGGAATATGAGCAAATGGTCTGCAGGGATGATCAATTAGTTCACTCACCTTTCTCTGTTTTAGTCTAATATCATGCAGAAAAGGAGAATACTTTTGTTTGAGTGATTTATTTTCTTGTCAAATTTGCTGGAGTTTCACACTGTTTAAAATTCATTTATGGTAAGCACAAAATGTGATATATGTAAATGATGTATTATAGAATTGTACACTTGAAACTGATGTAATTTTATTAACCATTGTCACCCCAGTAAATTTCATTAAAAATAATAAAATGCATTTAAGTTTTAGTAGAGTATCTTATACTGACTTGGATGGAATTAGGCAACATTTTGTAGAATTATAATTNGCCTTCAGTAATTCTTGATGGACTGCTGTTTTCATTTTGGGTGGAAAAATTCTTTACTGTGTTACACTGCCTTGTAATTGTCTCCCCTTTGTCTCCATATTGCAGAGAGTTTAGCATGCCTGGACCCCACCTCCTAACTGCTCATAACCCCCACAGTCATTTTGATAAGCCAACCCCCACCATATTTCTAAACACCCATAAGTTGGGTGTTCCTCCCTCAGTTAAGAACAATTTCTCAGATTGTTCACCCGTTATACAAAATCCAGAACCTTCTGCTTGATAATAGGTTTAGAGGTTAACAATTCTTTCATTCATTCAAAACTGACTATTTATTAAATGCCTGCTGTGTGCCAGGCACTGTTCTAGGCAGTGGGGATACAGCAATGAATAGACTCATCTACTGAGCTTTATTGTGTGGTCTTTCTGCCTACCAACTCACTTGTTTTTTATGCTTGTTTCCAAACAAGGTTGTTCTCCTCCAATGCATCATTGAATTATTTTCATTTCATGTTCTGATGCTTTTTCATCCAAAAGTTATAAGACCGTGATGTTTAAGATAAGTGAAAACATTTACCAAAATAATAATAAAAATAATTTTAGAAACACAAAATATGAATGGTCAGTGCCTAATAGGTAAAGCATTAGTGGAATATTAATATTAATATTTTAAAGATACTGTAACTAAAAAAAGATTTTAGTACTGAATAATGTAACTTTTATAAGGATTCCTGCTTCAATTTTCCTTCTTTTCTTTTTAACATAAATAGCTCATTTTGGCAGCAGTGACTTTA
>NW_017731938.1:223026-224301 GCF_001890085.2 Hipposideros armiger
TAGCAGGCTTTCTATTGTTCTATTCTGAACCACATTCCATTGAATGTATCATGAAATCTCTACTAGTTGGTTTGGCCATTTTTTTTCTTTCAAATTAAAAAAAAAAAGAGTGTTTTGAGCCTATTGTTGATTTTGATGACACTAGTTTTTGGTTTTTGACCTTTTTTGGGGGAGCAAAAGATTCTATGCAAATTTGTTTCAACTTATTTCTACAAATACCCTCATCAGACTGAATGGAGAAAAGGATGTTGGTTTTGCTAAAACACCAATGAAAGCCAACAATAGAAAATTATACTTTATTCTAAATTACTAAAATAGCTCATACACAGTGCAATTGTATTGATATCAGGAGACTGACTTTTTACATGGACCACTATTGGGTAGCCTTCGTCAATTATTTGAGAACCATCCTACATAACACAAACCCAGTGAGAGAAAAAAGATCAAACTTGAAGTTTAGTGTGATATCAGAATAATACCTGGCTGGTTATTTATTTTTTTTAAAGCAAACAAACAAACAAAACGCTCCTATGATTGTTTTACCATTTTAACTTTGGTAATGAAAAAATCTTTTTGATCTGAATGGATATTAAGTGGTTTTCCTTTCATTATATGCCACTGACACATCATAATAAAAAAATAATAAAAACCTAAGCAACTTGAATATAGTATTTCAAATCCTGGCAGTAAAATTGTTAGACAAGCTCACAGCCAATACCATTAAAGAAGAATAAATAGGAACACATACTCAAATATAAACTAGTAGCAGAGTTCGAAATGATTCTATTTTACATTCTTATAGCTTTGCTTATCCTATTGTCTCTAATTTAAATTATTGTGTGATCATCTTACAGAGACATGCACATGCATTATCATTTTATACTCAGTTAAATTTGTTTTTATTACTTGCAAGACATGTAGCCCCCACTGCATTTGCATATCATAGGATCAGCTAGAGTTGGCCTGAATTACATGGATTTCGATTGATATTTCCCCAAACTAGAGCCTTTCCTTACTTTCTTGTTTAAATCAGAATCATAGTCATTTTCCTATCAATCCAGATCGAAAATATGAGTTTTATCTTTGACTCCTCCTGTCTTAGCTAAAGCTGCCATAACAAATATTATAGACCGTGTGGCTTAAATGACAGAAATGTATTTCTCATAGTTTGGAAGGCTTGGAAATCCAAGACCAAGGTGCTGATGAGGTGGCTTCATTATGAGGCGTCTTCTTTTGGCTTGTAGGTGGCTGCTAGCCATCTTTCTGTCTGCACAC
>NW_017731938.1:225931-226684 GCF_001890085.2 Hipposideros armiger
CCACACTGCTCACCCGGGCCTGAGAGCCTGCCAGCCTGCCAGCTTTCAGGCTTAACCCTTACTGCAGACCTCCAGCTCCCTACAGTGGTCCAGTTTCATTCTTTTGCAGGTGGCTGTCCAGTTTTCTCAACATTATTTAGTGAAGAGACTGTCCTTTCCCCACTGTATATTCTTTACTCTTTTGTCATAAATTAATTGACTGTATATATGGGGGTTTATTTCTGGGCCCTCTATTCTGTTCCATTGATCTATGTGCCTGGTTTTATATCAATACCATTCTGTTTTGAAATATTATAGCTTTGTGGTATAGTTTGAAATCAGGGAGTGTGATGCCTCCAACTTTGTTCTTCTTTCTCAAGATTGCTTTGGTTATTTGGGGTCTTTTGTGGTTCCATACAATTTTTAGTATGGCTTGTTCCATTTCTGTCAAAAATAACATTGAAATTTTGATAGGCAATGCATTAAATCTATAGATAGCTTTGGGTAGTGTGGAAATTTTAACAATATTAATTCTTCTAATTCACGAGGAAGAATATCTTTCCATTTCTTTGTATCTTCTTCAGTTTTTTTCATCAGTGTCTTATAATTTTCAGAGTACAGGTCTTTCACCTCCTTGGTTAAATTTACTCCTTAGTATTTTATATTTTTTGATGCAATTGTAAATGGAATTGTTTTCTTAATTTTTCTTTCTTATAGTTTGCTATTGGTGTATAGAATAGCAACACATTCTTGTTGATTTTGTATCCTGCGACT
>NW_017731938.1:229284-232208 GCF_001890085.2 Hipposideros armiger
TCATTTAACGTAGGAATAGCAAGCATAGCTTCCTCTTTATAGTTGTAAGGGTCAAATATGATAGTGGTATACATTCAACAGTGAATCTTTAGTGCCACAATTAGTTTATAAAGAAAAAGAAGCCTTGCTATACCAATTGTTCTATGAAACAATTCTAAAATTCTAAGAATTTTTTTTACAAATAATTTCTTTCATATACTCACTCTTTTAGGTTTCCACTATGATTAATATTTTAGAAATATTTAGAATCAGCTTTTATATCATTCCTAATAGTTAAAATGGATTTCCATTAATGCTGATTCTGCAGGGCTTTGGATTTATATGCTTGCATGGGGCATTGCCATCTGAGAAGCAGGAGCCTACTGTCCCGTTAGCATTACTTCTTTAAAAAATAGTGATATATTATTTTAGAGAGCTTGAGTGCTTTTAGCTTCACTCTTTTTCTGAAGCAGTCTATCATTTTAGAGGTGTATACTATCTTTAATCTACGATGTCTGTGTAATGGTAAAGTATAGTTTACGCTTCTATCGAAGAATGTGCTTTATTATCTTCTCTCAGTCAGTTCACACAAATAAGATGCAGTCATCTTTAAATCTAAATATCAGTTATTTTTTTCAAGATTCTTAGGAGCAAACATGTAAAGGAATAATTTTTGTTACTTTAGTATCACTGTATATATTTGTTTAAATAAAAGTAAAGGACATTAAATGAAAACTTCAGATGTATTAATTCCTGTTGACTATATTCTACCTGGCACGTTTGGTTTCATCTGAACTATAGTGGTGGCAGAGAGACTGGGAAATGTAGAGGTTCAGTCCAGAAATACTTAGGAGGTAGGAAGACTAGGAGTCAGTGATGGATTGGAAATGACAGGGAAGGGAGAGGGAAGATTTAAGAAGGATGCCTGCCATGTTTCTGACTTGAGTAACCGAAAGGAAGAAAGAACAGAATTGGGGGGTCAGATGAGTTTGGTTTTTAGAATTTGGGCTATTTAATGACAGAGAGCAGAAATTTCTAGCAAACATATAGATTTGGGCTACAAATTTGGAANTTCCTTATTAAAAGTTCAGGAGGGTTACATTGACCAATACAGCTACCTCGTAGGTCAAAAGACTGAATTGCTTATTAGTATTCCATTATTTATGTGGTTAGAACATGTGACTAAAAGTGATCATTATTTTCTTACATATATCCACAACATATAAGATATGTTCTTTGTTTCTTTATTCATCAGTATTATAACATCACTGAAAAGCTATCAAATTGGTCTGATTTATCCCTCAAAGCTTCTAGCTGCTTTTGCTAATGGTTCTCCGTGTTCTCTATTTTCTTTGTAAATGCTTGTTTCATTATTTTTACTTAAATTGAAAGAGGCTTTCAAAAATGTAATTTTCAGGCTCATTCTAAGTATTTGGAAGATCTGTGCCAATTTCTCTTTTAATCTTCACTTCTCCATTTTCTGAAACAATGGCAAATGATTCATATGCGTGTATGTACTCTAAAGACTCTAATAGAAATTAATCTCCAGTGGTGAATAAGACTGTGCCAATTTTCCTTTTGAGCCAAATGAAATGAGGAGAAGTAAGATGTTTGAAGTGAACTTAATGGTTTGGGGGGTGGACATATGTTAAATGAACGTTTTTGCGACTTGCTGGCTCTTATAGAACAGAACATTGGGACCTATCAATTCTGATATGCTTATTACTTGACATGATGCTCAGTCCAGTGTTTGCTCTAAGAGAAGCTTCTCTGATAGTTTTAAAGAAAAAAAATAGTGTCTAAAACATATAATACTCTTTTCACTTTCATTCAACAGAACTGACTTGAAAATGAGTAATAGATATATTGTGAATTATGCGCTATTACTCAGACAGAGAATGTCATGTAAGACCTAGAATTTGCCCACGCCATAGTATGTCAGGTACTTTTGATATATTTGACAAGGTGATTTTCCCAGGAAGGCAAATAACAATGTGATATGATGGCAGGTCTGAGCTAGGAATATGCTGAAATCAATTAGATGTTGGTTCTGGAATCAGTAGTCCTATCCAAAAAATATTTAAGAGGAAAAGTGAGAGTTCTAGGCACCTAGACAGACACCAGGCTTTTCAGTGTCCTCACAGCATTAATGTAATTAGACTAAGTGGGACTCAATGTATTTGTGTGTGTGTGTCAATCAAGTCAAGATTCTAGAAGTCTGGGACAAAAGAACTAGTTAAGTCATTTACAGAGTAAATATGATTTGTATAAGAAAAGAAACAATGAATTACTTGCTAAAGCCATTGCTTAAGTCACTGAAGAAATTCTTGAAAGGCTAATTACTTGGCTTTGGGCCAAGTCATGTAAGTTAGATCTTAGGGGTGTTAGGAGGCATCCTACGGGTTGACAGACTGAGCTGAGCTGTCTGTCAGATTATATTTTAGAGCAGCCACACATTTCATCATTTCCAGTATCCAAGTTGTACCCTGGCATTAATTGTTAAATCCCAGGTATCTTCACGTAAAGCAATATGTTCTCTGCAATGGTGCACTTTGCAGGCATTGATCAATGGCTAAGCAGTTTGCAGAAATGCTTTGGAGCTGGTAGAAACTCTGCTTCAAAGCACAAGTGAAATTGTTGGAATGTATACTCTTATAATTAGTCATAATGGACAAAACTGCAGCAAATAACAGTGCAGAGCTCATTGGACTAAACTGATGTTGGAGGAAGGAGTCAGTCATTACCTAGCTGTGTGGCAAGAGTTCATCAGCCTATCCAGTAATTCTAAAGGCAGAATACTTCATGCATCCCCGTTTCCTCATTTAACGTAGGAATAGCAAGCATAGCTTCCTCTTTATAGTTGTAAGGGTCAAATATGATAGTGGTATACATTCAACAGTGAATCTTTAGTGCCACAATTAGTTTATAAAGAAAAAGAAGCCTTG
>NW_017731938.1:235048-235976 GCF_001890085.2 Hipposideros armiger
TGAATTATGTGAGTGTGGAATGTAAGGAGAGAGTAAGTTCATTAACCAGGGGGCTCAAGAGTGGATTTAGAGGGTGAGGTGCAGGGCAAAGCTGGGCTGGGAAGAAGGAAGCACATAACCATATAGCTTTTGTTGTTTTACTGTTGCTTTTTAAATTATATGTTCCCTTAAAACATTTTATATCCTTAATTAGATTGTGATGTTTGAGAGAGCTTAGTACTATATTTTATGTTTCTTTTGCACCCCAGAATCCTCTATCCCAAATACCCAGCAAAGTGTCCTGTATGTCTAGTGGGTTTCAGAACTTATTTTTTCCTTTGAATTATATTTAATAATGTATATGTCCTATCAACTACACAGTAAGTTTTCTTGGGACTTCGTCTTTATGTCTGCCACATCTTGCAACACTTAGTCTTGTGCCGGACCAGAACACAGCAATTGACTAAATCAATTTCGGTAAAGGGTCATATGACAGAATGAAATTAGAGAAAGCATTGTTTCTAGCACTTGAGGTTTTAGCAACTTTTTTGACACTTTGAAGAGTGTCAGAGAGTTTTATGTGATATTTAAAGACTCCTTTCCGTTAATGATATATATCCATTCTGTTTTTTCCACATTCTTTGATGTATTTTTAATAGACTCCTGGGATTCAAAACCTGTTATATAAAAATAAGGGTGGAAATGGTAACAAAAAAGTAACTTTGAAGCTGGAAATGTAATGACAGAAGAAGAAAGAGTATGGCCAGTAGAAATTTTCCAAACTATTAGAAGAATGACAGGGTATTTTCTAAATGCAGATTATGATATTGAATAACACAAACTAAATGGATCCCACAAAACTCTAGTGGTGTTACTCTGGGTGGCTTGGTGGTAAAGTTTCAGGGCCACCTCTCAATAATGCCAGGCAACCGTCCCCAGTGAGGGGCGG
>NW_017731938.1:239091-240265 GCF_001890085.2 Hipposideros armiger
ATAGGGACATGAATAATTTTAAGGTAAGAAAAAGGAGATAGTAATTTTTCAGTATTATCAACTATCTGTTGCACATATTGTTTTACATACATTATTACATTCGGTCCTCACAGTGAATCTTGAATTTTCGCTTCAGGAACCTAAAATTCAGAGAAGCTAAGCAGCTTGTTCCAAGTCAGAAGCTTATTGGTGGCAATGATTTCATTCAAAATCATGTCTGTTGGACTCTAAAATTCACCTTTTTTTATTATATACGCTTTTCCCAAAGAGTATTATATGAAACACTATGTCAGTGAGAGATTTCAGGAAAAGTAAGGGTTATCTGCTTACTTGAGATTGAGCACTTCCACAGTAGAGGAAATGGTTTAATTTTGTTTAACCAGAAAGGCCCAAACTTTTTACTGTGGTGACTTTTTTATGATTATTCTGTGGAGTTAATGTTTTTCTGTTGTAGTTTTCATGGTGAATCTCTTGGTTCATCAGAGCCCAGCTGTATTACATTTCTTCAGTGTTCATCTGGGCATTGTTTTTGTATGATTACTTCCAGTCAATAAATCTCAAGCACCTAGGAGTCATGTTGTGGTAGATGAAAAATACGGTCACAAATTCTGTGCAGCTCCTTTATCATGAAGACAAAACCATTTTCTGGTCTCTTGAATCTGGGCTGACTTTGTGACTTGCTTTGACTAGCAGAATGTGGCTACAGTGACATTGTGTGAGGCCTTGCTCCCTCTTGGAATGCTGCCTGCCCATAGGCTTACAGAAGGAACTTACCATGTTTTTCTGTGTATAATGTGCAGCCACGTTTTTGGTCCAAACTTTCAGGGGAAAACAATCTCTCGTTTTAAATTTTTAATTCAAGTTTTTATTTGTTTACTTATTTTTTGTATTATGAAGGAATTTTAGCATTTATTTTTTAACATATTGTGGTGCAAGAAATTTTATGTAACAAATAATTACAAAACATAAGAACAGATACAAGGTACAAGAAATTTTATGTACCGGTAATAAATTTGCGATATTTACACATCATAGAAGGCCAAGAACTCTTTGTTGTTGCAAGTTCCTTGTAAGTTCAACAAAACTGATTATTGTATTCCAGGGTGTTATTTTGCATATGGATATTGTTATTGATTTCTAGAGTTACACTTTTAGCTCATAAGCATAAATAAAA
>NW_017731938.1:243179-244028 GCF_001890085.2 Hipposideros armiger
ACCTCACAAATGTGTTACATATAATTTTCTCGGGGAACACTCAATATTGAAAGTTGAAAATTACCCAAGTTAGACTTAAGTAATGATACAGGATGGTCTGGGGATTGTTTTCTCTTTTCTTTTTAAATTTTGATGATTAATATTTAAGGCAAAGATTTGAAATACAGAAATAAAACAGCTGATTAAATGATCATGTAAGTCTTAACATGGAGTGTGACACTGAGGTTTTAAAGTAGCTATTATGGTTATCCCAGAATGAAAAAAATACAGGTTTGCTTTACAAAAATCTACCTGTTTACAAGACAGGCTAAAAATAAGGTAGAAAAATATTAGGAGAATGCAGAAAAAAATGGCAACTCTGCTGTAGCTGGTTCGTGACAATAACTGATACTTGCAGAGCATTTTTTCTAGTGTTGTTGGGCAGTGCTAGGTTACTTTTCAGTAAACCACAGGGAACTCCAGGCTTCAATTAAAATGTGCAAATGGCAGCACTGAGGCTTTCCCTTAAAGGGGTCTCTGGGTTCCAGTTGTTATAAACTCTAGATGCCTCAGGCTATTTGAATGACACATCACAGGGGACGGTTCCTCTCCCTGAGGATTACAAAAACTTGCATTTCTTTAAATAGAAGTAGCGGATTTATGTGAAGCCATTTATCAAAATTTCTTGGACCAATGAACACCAGGGCAGCCCTGTATCAAAACCATGAAACAAATTTGCGAATACTATAGGATGAAAGTCCCCTTTCACTGTGGGACTTCTCAGCATGACCCAAATCCTAGTATTCCATTCTTTCTTATGTGTTAGATGATAAAAACAAAAATAAAGGAAGAAGTGATGCGAGACATCAC
>NW_017731938.1:244389-245353 GCF_001890085.2 Hipposideros armiger
TATCAAAACCATGAAACAAATTTGCGAATACTATAGGATGAAAGTCCCCTTTCACTGTGGGACTTCTCAGCATGACCCAAATCCTAGTATTCCATTCTTTCTTATGTGTTAGATGATAAAAACAAAAATAAAGGAAGAAGTGATGCGAGACATCACAGTAGCACACGGAACACCCCACATTTTATCACTGTAAAGAAGATAGCTGTTTTTTTTAAAAAACATGGAATTCCTAAGCTCTAGGGAGATGGCTGGGAATGGAGTACCATATTTTTTATTTGGGGGCACTCTTATGATTGGATTCATTCTTTTACAATTAAATGTTGATGGAAAACCGGGCAGAGTTCACCTATGTAACGATAAACCTTTCTTCTTACTTTTATTTCATATACATACATATACACACACACACACACACATATTTTGATTAGTTACAAATATAAAACCTTTTTTAATAGAAATTTATTCCCATGGAATCTCTCAATAAACTCCTGGGCTGCAAAGTTCCTTGACTGAAGATAAAACTCTGATGTTCTGCAAGAGGGCTATATTATACCGATGTAGCAGAAACTTAATTTCCAAGGAAGCATTTTCTATCTTAAATACATAAGCCTTGGGCAAGGACTCTAGGGACTTGCATACAACTTCACCAGAATTGAGTAGAGTAGTTTCGATTCCTTTGGGAATGTGATGAACGTTATGGTCTATCGTTTAAAATGAATATTTAGTTCAACCTTTGCAGCTGTGTACCTACCTGCTTCCCTTTCATAACTTTAGCCCTTTTGTCCAATTATAATCCTCAGTAAAAGATAAAGAACCTACTGTGGAGAGCTCTGGCATTGGTGCTTCATGGTAGAACATAGATGTGGTCCCTCCAGAAATTTGAGAAGCAGTCTTGTTGAGGAAAAAGCCCTCACAAAGATAAAAATAGAAATTACCTTAGGTAATCTCTCACAACAACAAACTC
>NW_017731938.1:248568-254912 GCF_001890085.2 Hipposideros armiger
CGAGCTCTGAGGGCTTTTGTAATTCAGGGACTTCCTGATAAATTTCAACCTAATATTTATAAAGTCAATAGTGTCTTAATTTTGGGCAGTTTGAATAATTTCAGTAGACTATCTAATTTCAAGGTTCCCTTTTTAAAGTTTTTATGACACAATCTCTTGATACAAAAACACTAAAACATTTTCTTTACAATGTAAGCTTTTGATATGACAGAGACCCAATAACTGAGATTAGAAATGTAAGGAATTTAATGCAGCTATTTTGTTTTATGGAATGGTATAGAATAGCTTTTGTGTAAGAAACATTTGTGACTTTGTTAGGCTGTTGGTTTTATACATTTAAGGAAAAGATTCAAATAACTATCCTGTGATACGTGAATGTTTAAGAGGCAATATAATGTTTTAAATTATTAAATTACAATATGTTACTCTTAAAATGTGAGATGTGTTATCACTAATGTCAACAACAATATTAGAAATATTTGTTACCTCATTGAGTTTTGGTTTATTATTTGTTCTTACAAAAATATCAGTAATGAATTTTTAAAGTAATGTGATTAAATATGCCTCATTACTTTGGTTTGACACTTTGGAGGCTATGATTTGAAGACCTTCCTCTAACATATTTTATTTTCAAACTCAATTTAACAGCAGTAATAGCACACAAAGATTTAAATATAAAAAGCACATCATTTGTTATACTTATCAAATTATATCAGTTCCATCTGCAGTAATACAGCAGCTTTTGTAAAAATTTGGCTCATAAATTTTTTTTTTCTTATATCAATCAGTTGTTCTTGCAGATAAATTGGAAGAGCAGTGAGCTGTATGGGAGTATAAGTTGGTGCAAATATCCTGGATTTTTTTCCCCAATGCATTAAAAATCCAAAAGCAGTTATATTATTTGACATGCAGTTACATTCCTATGTATTTATGCTAAGGAAATAGAGGGACACAAGCACTGATAGTCATATGAGGATGTTTATAGTCCTTTTCTTTATAATGCTGAAAAAGTGGGAATAACTTGAATATTCAATAATTAAGTATGAGTTAATTATGACCTCTACACTATAAAATTATATGGAGCCACTAAAATCATGTATAATACCAATAATGACTGTATTTATTGAATATTTACTATGTACCACTTAATGCACTTACATACATTTCAAAATTAAACCTCATATCAATCTAATGCCTTGGGGATGTTATTCAGCACCTGAAAGCCACATATCTAGTAAATGATTGAAATTGGATTCAGACACGGGGTGTGACTATTTATAAGGCTCAAGCCTATCAGACTTTATGGATATTTAGTTACATAGAGAAGTACACATGATTTTTTTGTTAAGGGAAAGAATAAAATGTACAGAGTATAATATTATTACATTTAAAAACGTTCTTAAATGCATAAAGAAAAAATCTGGAAGGACATTACCTAAGAAGTGAAAATAATTACTTTTGGGTAGTGAGACTACAAATAAATCTTTTGTTTTGTGATTAGGTTTTACAAGTTTTATTAACATGTGTTCATTTTGTAATTAGAAAACCAAGGTGCTTTTTCTTCCCCAAGCTTTCCTGCCCCAAGATGTTAATTGCAGCATTAGTTACAATTTGGAATAACTGAAATGTCCAACAATAGAATTGTGTAATGAAATATTGTCCACCAATTCAAAGCAGTAATAGAAAATAAAGTGATTTCTATTAGTATAGGCAATAAAATGGGATAATGTTTACTCAATAATGTCCTGGGAAATCAGGGAGAACATAAACTATTATTTACTCTAAGATTACTATGATTTACACTATCCTTTACACTACATTATGTATTCTGCAAAACTTAGGTTTTTTAAAAAACATTTTAGCGTGCTATTGATTTTTTATGCACATGATGAAAGACTGGAATGTATAAAATAACAAAAGTTATTGTGCTATTGGAGAGGCTGGGAAGTGATATGAGTGTTTTCTCTAATGTTTCAAAGATGAATAATAATGTAAAAATAAAAGAATCTCCATGGTATGGTTCACAACAGGGTTACATGAAAGGGAAGACTCCTAAAACAAAAGTTTGATCTATTTTGCTAGTGTACAAAAAAAATTTACTTCTCAGGGTGCAATACAATTAGAGAGGTACAGTTTGGCTTCAAAGTATTAATTCTCTTAATATTATTTAGCATCATCTGAAATAACATGGCTACAAAAACAGAGCAGCCTCTGGTTTTCTTCTCCTCCACCCTTGGCAGAGCTATTCCTACAGATTGCTGCCATCCCAAATTAGAAAACAACCTGAATACGAGTTCCCCAGACAGGTTGTCTCTGCTTCTTTGACAAATGCTGTGTACTCTATCCCTGAGGTCGTAGCGAATGACAGGACATGAAAAGTAGAAAATGCTTCCCTAGCACTCCCTCATTCCTGGTTTGCTGAGTAAGAGGAGCAGTGCAGAAAACCAGCAGCTTCACGTCGTGCACTTTTGGAGAGGGTGTCCGCAAAGGCAAAAATTTCTCTTCCACCTGGAGATGGATATGCGATCTCAGCATGTATCTTGCCTGTGGGGTATTGGAATGAAAGCTGGCAGCTTATCCCGTGTTCTTTCAGAGCCCAGGTACAGAGGAAGCCAAATGTCAAGCTGCCTGTTTCTGCACCAAGTGACATACCTGTCTTCTTCCTTTCTAGGCTGCTTCCTACACAAAGGTTATCACTCACTGGCTGATAAAAATGCATTACTCCAGTTACTCCCTTGGGCGCCAGAGACAGTTTAGCTACAATAAGTCAGTTTCAGCCATTACTGCAAAATTTAGTTAGTTTTTTAAATAATCATTTTAGCATACTATTGATATTTTGTGAATTGTAACTATGTTGTAGAAATATGGACTTCTTAAGCTGCTATGACAGGTCTGGGGAGTGATACAAGTCAGAGATTGATTTTGATGATTAAGGGGATCTCCTAGAGAAAGAAAGGAAAGGAGACATTTGCACAAGCTGGTGTTGCTCATTGGGACAGGAAAATCCACAAGTTCAAAAACATTTTTAGAGATAGAAGTTACTCAAGTGATCATGATTTTCAGCGCCCCCAAGTTAGGATATTTAAACTGGAACTATGATTTTCACAATAATTTCAGAGACTGTTCTTAGCACTGGAAATGTCTTGAGGCATACTGATCTAAAGAATAGTCAGAGGACATGGTGCCTGGGGGAACAGGTAAAGTTTCTGAATCTCTATATGAAACTGTGTTATCCCTAAGAGGAACTTTTAATATCATCAATCCATAGTGAAATAGGAACATTAGTATCTGAGTTTTTGGACTGACATATAACAGTAAGCATATGAACATTTGAAGGATAATGAGTTAGGAAACAGGAATGGATTCCATCACTAAAAATCATTTAATCCTTTTAAAATCATTTAATCCTTTTCTGCAATTACACAGAAAATCCAAACCAGTTCGTAATGGGCTTTTATTGTGTGCCTTTGCATACCTAGTTCTTGCTTTTCTACCAAGAGATGACTTTCCAGGGTGTTCCCTTTGGTGGAACCACATTCTTTCAGTCATGTTTATTTGAGGGGTGGAATTTACTCATCCTAGCCTCCAGGTTGAGTTCTGATAATCTTAAATCAAGCTGGCCATCCTTTTTTAAGTCACAGTACCTGGTTCAGAGATGAATACAGAAACCAACCAAATGCATTAAGATGTGAAGAGATACTGGCTAAGGTTTCTGAAAAAATAAAAATAAAAAAAGGCTTTAACTTTCTTCAACCACAGTTACTGGAAGATGCATGTGAGTCTCTTGATAATGATGACATCCATTTGATTAACACTACATGTGGAGTCTGGTCTAGTGTGTGTGTGTGTGTGTGTGTGCGCGCGCGCGCGTGTGTGTGTGTGAGTGTGTGTGTTGATGGGATGGTCACTGGCACTGTGAGGTGCCTATAGATGAAACTCACACTGTAGAAGGCATTGTAGTGAAATAAAGATAAATTGGATTCTGAGAAACACTTTTTTTGAACTGGATGATCAGTCTCTGCCTGAACTAAGGGCTACTTCTGGTTACAGGTTAGCTTGATTAAGCTCATTTGATTATTGATCTCTTACAAAATAACTAGTCCTAACATATAGAATTCCAAGGTTTTTGTAACAGGAGGTTCAATCATTATTCAAAGCGATCATAATTAATGTTCTTAACAAGGTACAATCTGTTTGTTAGAGAATGACAAACAGTTAAATTATATACGCATCTTAACTCTATTCTGGAGAGCAGCGTTGCAAGGAGTCAATTCAGGGTCCAATTCCCAGGTATCACTGTGCTGTGGCACCAGCTGTTAAACCTTGGCTCACACTTCCTCGCATTTTATCATGATGAGAAATGAGAGCAGTGGGGTCAGTTAATTCAGATCAACAAACATCTCTTGAATGCCTAATGAAGTGGGCTGTTTGTATTGATTTTGACAGCCCAGAATTTAAATCCCCTTCCTATGTTCAGAAATGTCTGGGGAAAAAAAAGTTAGGTATTTGCTGTCTCAGTCTCCCTTTGAGCTAGGGCACGGGCATATATCTGGCAATTAATGTACCTGCCCCAGAACTTTAGGTCAAGAGCTAGTGCCGTTGAGAAGGAGCGTGTGCAGAATCCATTTTGGTTGTGGGAGACAGAGGCGGCAACACTAACTAAATCTATCACCCAAATGTCAATGTGGCTGTAGTTTCCAGGGTAGTGCCCTCTGTCAGATATTGAGTTTATTGTCTAGAACAATGGCAGTACTCCTTTTGCTGGACCATTTCTGTGGATCTTTATTTAGCTTGTTGACTGGCCCTTAAGATCCAGTGAGGTCTAAAGCATCTGGGAAAATCAGAATTTTTTGCAGCTGTGCTGTACTCCAAATAGAGAATAATAGCAGTAGTCCCCAGGACTTTAGAGAAAAATTAGAGCCTCTTCAGCAAACAACTTCTTTCCTTTAGAGAAAGAGCTCTTGCTTTGCTACTAAGCTCTGGGGGAGACCAAAATTCTTATCATTATTTGTTGGGGGATCATGCAATGAAAGCTGCCTGTTAACTGATATATCAAACTATTACGTTAGAGCATGTTCAGTAGAACTCCCTTATCAGATGGGATGGAAACATGGGCTTAGGTCTGAGCAGGTCTTGAAGGCACAAATTAAGATACATGAATGGTTGACTCACGATTACAATATGCTGCTCCTGTTAACACATGGCTCTAGCTGCATAGTCAGTTTGCCTGAGGTGACTCAGCCCAAGGTGCACTGGCAAGACATTGCAGTCCCCTCAGGTGTGGCCTACAGGACAGTGGAAGAGGGAAATATCCCTAGTAGGTAGAAACTGAAACTTTGTTTACATTTTCTAGAAAGAGATGTACCTGGAGGCATGGATCTATCACAATTCATAGGATGTGGTAATTAGTTGGTCTATGGTTAGGAACTTAAAGGACACACAATTGAAGGAGAGGAATGAGGAGATCTGGGGAAGAGTTATTTGATGGACCTATGCACATTTTGGGGGTTAGCAATTCTATTCTTAGTTACATACCCAATATAATTGCATACATTAATTGAAAAAGCATTAATGACTGCAGTGGATTGAAAAATATCAAATACATAAAATTATTGAGTTCTACATGATAATACTAATAACAAAGCCCATGGATTATTACTAGGACACCAATGTAATTTTAACAATTTGGGTTAAATGAACCAGGCTTTCTATTACTTGAGAGTGTGATACTCCTACTATGTGACATGGTCAGTTTAGGTCCAGGAGGTTCACAATGAATAAATATGTCGGCCTTCTTAAATTAGCTGAGCTGAGGAGCCTTCATGACACCTAGCTTTGGACATCTGATTCTTGAAGGCTATACTTCCTGGCTGCTACCTAACCTCTTTTAACTCTCCAACTAGGACTGCTGGAGAGTTACCCTTTTCTAATCTAATTTAAGCCAGAGAAGTTTGCAATTCACTGGACATGTGAAATGTCTTGTCGCCTTTGAAGACGCAACTATAGACATTGAATTTCAGGTATTCCTGAAGCCACTAATCATTAGCAGAGATAAAGGGCTTCCAGGGCAGTTGGTCAGTTAGCAGTGGGGTTGTCCCTGGTGAGCAGAGTAGATGCCCCTCGCCCTTTAGACTGTTGTTCTAACCCCTAGAAAGGGGTAGAAAACAACAACAACAAACAATAGAAGAGCAAAGTTTGAACAAGTATGAAAATTCTTGAGATAATTCATTTCTAGCAGTTTTCCCAGGAGCTCGATACCTACTTACCTATCAATCTTTATTTCACTTGTTTCTCAAAGGTAGAATCTTATTTAATCTTTATTAGTCTTTTCAGATGCCACCCCC
>NW_017731938.1:256867-259504 GCF_001890085.2 Hipposideros armiger
GCCCTCTGGCATCCCAAGCCAGTTCTTAACCAATGTGCCACTCGGCCGGCCCAATGAGCAATTTTTTAAAAAGCTGGAAAAAAAAATCAATGAGCACAACATCCATGCCAAGAATTTAGGAAAGAATACTAAATTAAACCCAAAGAAAACAGAACAAAGGAAATCAGATTTAGAGCAGAAATTACGGAAATAGAAAACATGAACAATAGAGAGCACCAACAACAATCAATGAATTCTTGGTGAGACTGATCAGAAAAAATAAAGAATGCACTAACAACTCAGGAATGCAAAAGAATGCATTACTACAGATCCTACATTATTAAAATGATAAGAGGATGTTGTGAACAACTTAATGCTAATGTATTTGAACATTTTGATGAAATGTTCATTTTGATGAAATAGAAAAATACAGTGTACCAAAACAGATTATAAGAAGAAATGGAAAAGCTGCATAGTTCTATAGTTATTAAAATAATTAAATTTGTAATTTCAAAACTGCCCACAAAAACATAGAAAAACTCCAGGGCTGCTGACAAGATGTCCTTCTTCACCAAACTTTAGTCAGACTCCTTGGTGGTTTTTGGACTTTTGGACTCCTTGGTGGTTTTTCTTGTCTTTGCATTACCCAGTTTTAAGAAAACTCTTTCTTAGTTTATCAAGCATCCCCACCCTTGATACTTGGCCAAATTCTTCATTCTTCACGCTTGGCATCTTTAATCACCTCCAGCAAGAATCCCGTTAAGTCTGTTTAGCCAGAATTCCCTTAACTTTTGATGTTTCATCTTAGTAATTTCCATGCACTCACCCTCAACCTATTCCTTTTCTAGAAATCCCCAATTACCCATGCTGTATTTAGTATTAGTTAAGTTATATGCTCTTGTCTCTTTCCCCCTATTGCAATAGTTCCTTAACAAAATGTGCTTTCACCATTTTAACTTCTGGCTGTCTCTGGTTTTCTTTAACACCAGTATTGGCTAGCTTTTACAATATCCTTCTTTCTTCTACTTCTGTTCTTATGCACCTCAAGTTTGTATTAAAGCCAGTATTAATCTATACTCAACATTGTTTCAAGAAAATGGGGTGTCATGCTTTTAGTGGTGGTCGGAAANATTCTCACATGAAGAGTCCCTCGCGCTGCTGCTTTTTGTGCCGTAGCATTAATCTTAAGCCCATGTGGAATTAAAGCTATTTTAATTAAGCATATACCTTAAGACTTTCTAACCTTAAATTTGAAGATGATAAAGCATTTTATAATCTTCAATGAATTAAGCACTCCTGGGGCTTTTATAGACATGATTAGAAAGGGCAACTACCCAATTTTTCTAGATGTAGAGCTGAAAAATCTGCAGCGGCCAGCCAAAAAGTTGGGCCTCTGAAGGCTTTCTTTCTGGAAATGAGTGTTTGGAAAGTTGCTAAGCCAAGAAGAATCATTTAAAATGTTGGAGTGGAAGTACGTATTTAATCTTCATTCACAAAATATTTATTATGCACTTACTCTGTGCATTTTTCTAAGCACTGGAGATACAATAGAGACACAGCCATTGTTCTTATAGATCTCACGTTCCAGGGGAAAAGAGAACAAATGGGCAGTGTTCTTAGTTAGGGAAGACTAGTATTTCAAATAAAATATTCTACTGAGTTCGGCTAAAAAGTCTGAACATGTAGAAACCCTATTAGAAGGTATCAGGGTGCTAACAAGAGAGTAAAGAATTATGGGGCCTGAATGAAGGGGAACAGAGGCCCTGGGCAGTGAGCCTGGTGTTTAAGTTTGGTACCCTCAACCATTCCTCTCTTGATGCGGGGACATTTGTCAGCTGGCTGGTAGCTGAGAGTGGAGCTTTCAGCAGTCTCACAGCCTAGGGGCAGAGTGATTGGACAGAGAAGACTTGATCAACACCATTAGCCACCTCTACCTATAAGCATATTTATAGCAATGTTTCTCTTAAATTGTAGAGTATACATTCTTTTCAAGTACATGTGGAACATTTACAAAAATTGATAATATGTTGGGCCATAAGGCAACTCTCAACACATTTGAAAGGATTGAAGCCATACAGAGTATAATGTTTTACTATAGTGCAATTATATTATAAATCAATCACAAAAGGATGTCTAGAGTATCACTATATGCTTTGAAATAAAGAGATACATGTATGAATAACTCATGGATCAAAGAAAAAAAAACAATGGGAATTAGAAAATACTTCGCACTTAATGATAATGAAAATACTATATATCAAAAAGTGTGGGATACCAGTAAAGTTGTACTTAGAGGGAAATTTATAGCCTTAAATGCATATATGAGCAATTTTTTTTTTAAAGATTTTATTGGGGATTTGGGGGAGGGGAACAGCACTGGGGAATCGGGGGAACGGGAACAGACAAGTTGATGTTGGTTTGTTCTTCAGTCTAGTTGTGGAGGATGTTGCTTCACTGGCCCAAGCTGGCACCATCATTGCGCTCTTCCTGGGCGAGGCAGATCAGTCGTTGGCCTCTGGACGGCTGCTCACGCTGGCTGCGGGCTACACATGGTAGCTTATGGCAGCCCACTGCAGCAGGGGACTGCAGCCTATGCCACCCACGGCAGCCCAGCTCCAGGTCAAGCTGTTGTTCAGCATCTTAGCTGTAGAGGGCAGT
>NW_017731938.1:263569-265825 GCF_001890085.2 Hipposideros armiger
GCAGCACCGAGGGAGGGCGTGAGGAGGGTTATATAGGGGCAGTGATGACAGGGTAGCATTGTTTGAACAGAAAAT
The DNA here is from genome assembly GCF_001890085.2 of Hipposideros armiger. NCBI lineage: Eukaryota > Metazoa > Chordata > Mammalia > Chiroptera > Hipposideridae > Hipposideros > Hipposideros armiger. The sequence goes on from NW_017731938.1 coordinate 263,645, forward strand.
GTTGACTGCCTGTATGCCAGTAGCTGTTTGGGGGCATTTTCTGTTATCGCAAGTTTGGCTCTGTCTGCAGGTGCAGGCCAACAGACATTTTGTTGTTTTCTTACAGACATGGCTCTGTCTGTAAGTCAAGGTCTCTGAGACCTAGCATTCAGAGATCTAACAGTGGTTAGTTACTTAGTTTTTACATATAGCATGTTTCGCATGTTCGGTGTATATGTGAGAGCGTATATGAATATGCATAGCAGCATTATCGGTTTGATACCCTCGATCAATGCTATCACTTTTTACAAAGTTAAAAAAAATAAAAAAACCAAACTGTGAAAAATACAGAAAACTATCTTTTAAAATGAGCTGTTACATTGGCAGTTTAGTAAAGAATAATGAATGTCCAGAGCTAAATGCAAGTAGGAAACTAGAAAGGTAAATGGAGCATTGATACCAGATTTTACTTGGAGGGCAGTTGCCACACTCAGTGAACTGCACCGTGTTTTCATTCTAACAGGGTACAGAGTGACAAGAGGCAAAGAATAGGGAATGGAAGTCAATAGGCCTTCCACTACACAGAGCTGGAACGCTGAAAGCATATACTTTCAGTGTAAGGGGGAAGTAAACGTGCTTCTTCCACCCATCCCAAGAGAACACGTGGAAAATTGCTGGATTTGAATCTTGGTATTGAATGAAGGGGGAAAAAAAAAATCTTCCTGAGAATTCATAGCTAAAAAACAGCCCAAAACAGGTTTGCAGCCTAAATTCACACTACCTCGGTGGTCTGAGAATCAATAAATCACTCCTTTAGTTTAACACAATTCTGACCTGGTGTCCCCAGGTGCTTGGAAAAAGCAAATGCACATCATCTATGGAAATATTCACCTTTAGCTTAGGCCTCAAAAATTCCCCACCATTGAAGTTTCGAGAAATAGAAGTTCTGAGTTGAAAACCACCAAAGATCTGACATAATGCTGTGAGAGAAAATCAGCAGAAACAACAGAAATCAGAATGAAATCTGCAAAGGCTTTATGTGGTGGGATTATCAGACATGCAATATATAAATTAGAATACTTAATATAGTAAAATATATAGATGAAGAGATGGAAAAGTAACACAAGATGTTAAAAATGAGTAAACAGATTTTAAAAGCAGCTAAATAGAATTTCTAGNCCTCATTTGCATTTTGCATTCCAAAGTAGAATGGTACAAATAAGGAAGTCAAAAGTAAACTCATTAAGTCCCTTGAGCATTGTGCTTCAGGGAGAGAAAGAACATAGACTAAGTGTTGGAAGACCTTGGTTTCTTCTACTTTTTAGCTATCACCTTGATCAATTCACTTAACTTCTTTGTGCCTCGTGTTTTAAATCCGTTGAAATGATTATTGTAATAGTTACCACATAAGATTATGGTAAGAATTAAATTATGTAGGTGATTATTTTTATGATTATCACCTGACACTTAACAGGTGCTTTAGATTTTTCTTACCTGATGAAATGACAAAACACATAGTATGTCAATCTCGGCTTTGAACATTTCCTCATAACATTTTTATCCACTTATAAAAGGCATGAGTGGTATCTTCTAAAACATAAGTATTTCCTACTATTTTAAAATGATCTCTTAAACCTGGTATGACTCCCAAGAAAAGAAAAGCTCATTTTATTTTTAATTCTGACATCAATATGGGCACCTAGATGCTAATGTGATAAGTACTTCTGAAATAAATATTTTAAATCCAATTTTACTGTTTTAATAAACTGTTTTCCTGTTTCTCTGCCTTCCAATTTTGATCAGCAAGGCAAGAAAACAGCTAAATGGGGTTGTCAAGTCTCATCCATCATACAAAGTGAAGTCAGAAATCTGAGTAAGAATCTTTAGGCACTTTCAGTACATCAGTTGTTTCCTTAATATTAATTACTTCTGTGTTATTTTCTTTTCTAAGATCTTCCAAATTTGATGCAGACATACTCCAAAAAAATGAAAAGAAAATGGTTAACTTTACTAAATTCAGGATTCGACCTCTCAAATCATTGTTCTGCTTTTGCTCAGTTGCATTCAAAGCATTAATGAATACAACGGAGGCATTGGCAATGAAATAACTTCATAGCAGGTGATTAAATGAGTGTGGAATTCAACTGAGTTTTAAGTGTGAAATGATGGAAATCTACTTTTCAACTTTTCAGATTCTGAAAG
>NW_017731938.1:269890-271667 GCF_001890085.2 Hipposideros armiger
ACCCTTGAAGACATACAGTATGGAAATACCTTACCAGATAAAAAAAAACTCATAGTAAATTAGATAATGTGGTATTAGTGCAGTGATAGATAAAAAGACCAATGTAATTTTTTTCAATGCCCTCAAAATGATACACACATATATGGAAACTTAGTTTTGGTCAAAGCTAGCACAATGTAGCTAAGGGAGGCAAAGGAAGGATTTTTTAAAATGTTGTTGAAATAATTGGAAACCATATGAAAGTGAAAGTCAGAACTATAAACGTTTTACAACATTGAAGGATATACTTATAACTCCCATGGTAGTGAAACATTTCTTAAACAGGGAACAAGCAGCATAAATTATAAAGGAAATAATAGATGAATTTAACTAAATTAAAATTAGGAACCTCTGTTCATCAACAAATGCTTTAAAACAAGGAGAAACATAACCCATATAAGGAAGAAAATATCTGCAGGACATAAAACCAACAAAGGATTATTATTCAGCTCAACAGATTAAATAATAAAAAGACAATCCAGTAGAAAGATGGGTGCAAGACATGCATAAACATTTCACAAAAGAAGAAACATGGCACGTAAACATATGGAAATGTGCTCAGCCTCATTAGTAATCATGGAAATAAATGCAGGTGAAACCACAAGGAGATACCATTTTACATGGGCTTGTAATTTTAAGGTGAGGATGTGGAGTGACATGAATTCTGAAGGCACGCCTCTTGTGAGGATGCTCAGGAGAGATTTGAGTGGCTCTTTCACCTGCTTCACGAGACTTGGCCAAGAATGTTCAGGGCAGAAAATGGAGGCAAGCTCCGAAGTCCAACACCAGTAAAATGAGTAAATACATGATGGTAGGTACACTCACATGCTGGAATACTAGAGAATCATGAATAGTGAAGAATTATAGCTTTAAGTAACAAAATGGATGACTCTCAGGAGGAACATACTATTGTGAGGGGAAAAAAGCAATATAGAAAAATACATTCAACATGACTATGTAATGTTCAAAACCATGTAAACCAAACAATATTCTCTTCAGGATATAAAACATATGTGTATATGGTAAAACTTAAAGAAGCAGGAAATGATATGCTCAGAAGATTGTGTTTACCTCTGAGCAGAGAGGGACTGGGACTGGGGAGGGACATGAGGGAGCCCTCCAAGTAACGGAGGTACCTTTTACTCAAACTAGGTAATGGGTGCACAGGTATTTGCATCACTTTTCTTTGTAGTTTATATGCATCTTATAAATGTTCTTTTGTATCTGGTCAATATGTAGTAAAAGTAATGAAAACAATTAAAACTAAAGCAGAAGCACAGTTTTGAAATGATTGAACAAATATTTATTTATTTATCTATCTATTTATTTATTTATTAAGTTTATTAGAGTGACAATGATTTCAGGTGTACAATTCTGTAATACATCGTCTATATATCACATTGTGTGCTCATCACCCAGAGTCAGTTCTCCTTCCATCACCATATATCTTGAATGTCATTTAGGATGGACATCTACAGATGGAATTTCCCGGGAGCCTTGGCTCATGTATCCTGGGGTTGTGTTCTGTGTGACTGCGGACTCCCAGGCCCCTGGTTAGTCAGGGCTTCAGCAAGTGATGGTACTTCAGACTCCTGGCTGAAGTGTCTCTGAGAGTTCCTAATTCCTAAGTCAGTTGTGAGGTTGTGTTTGGCACACTTGTTAGCAAGAGGTTGACTCTACACTGCCCTTTCTATATTGACCCAGGGGAAAAGCCACTTTGCACAGAATCTGTGTCCAA
>NW_017731938.1:280457-283416 GCF_001890085.2 Hipposideros armiger
CTGTTATTATTTTATTTTTACTTGTAAGAAAAGTTCCCAGATATATTGCTTTTCTGTCTTCTGGCAGCTGGTAAATACTTGCATCATTATAATGAGAGCAAAAACACCAACTCAGGCACAACTAGTACAGAGCAAAAATTTCCTTTCTGCACACCATCTCTGTTCTGTGTCATCCTGAATAGTTCATGTTGCTCTGTAAATTTAAAATGATCAATTAATTTGTCCCCTCCCCTGGAAATGCCTCTGCATATTTTTCAACAGCTCAGCATTTTTAGTGTCTTATGTCCTATAGCAAACATTAACCAGAAGAAAGGAACCCAAGACCATCAATAAATGTTTGGTACTTGTGACACAGATTTTGAAAATATCTCAGCAGTCTCCGCCTTTTCTAGCATCTCACTATTCTTCCCCCGTACATCTTTAATGAACTCACATGCGCAGACATGTAATATTTTCGGCTGTCACTTAGGGGAGTGTGAAGCTGGAAATATGAGTCTCAGGCTGAATTCCAGTAAACAACTTGCCTACAAATTGTTCTAGGAACGAATTTGTCTCTATTTGGAAACTCAAGGCATCTATGTACAGGGTCCTGGATGCATTTGAAAAGAAAGCATTCTGAAACATGTACTCCTTAAAATAAAAAAGGTAGACACATTTATTAGTGGTTTTAATCCGTTTTTATATTTCTCTGACAAAGTCATCTGATCCAGTCTTTTCCTTTACACTTACAGCCTTGCTCAGGGAGCTGGGTACAGTTTGACTGCAGCGCTGAGCTGTGGGGATACAGTGGAGGGAGAGCGGGAGCCACCTTCATACAGATAATGAGACTGATTTTCATTTGAAGCCTTCATTTTGGGTCCCAACCCTTTGTGAAATGGACTCAAGCGTTCCCTTTGAAACAAAGTCTTGGCTGTAAAAGAGAAGCGCTGGCCCTTTTGACCATGTACAGATAATAAAAGTTTCATCTTTTATTCTATTCCTCAAAGGCCACGGTCATTCTGTGACCCTGGACACTGGTTTACCTTTTCTGACCTCTTGGCCAGAAGTCAGAATACTTTATCACCAAACACCAAGGACAGTAATGATGGTCGTAATATTCATGGAAAATGTTACAAGTTCCAGAACACATTTGCTGTCGGCTGGCTTTTCATAGTGATTGCAATCATTTCCCTACAATGCCTATTCAAGAGCGTGGTTGTGACTTGCATTTCAAATTGGGTCTGAACGCTAAGGCCCCTCACACAACAGAAAGGAGAGTTACTCATCCAAAGAAGGGCTGACTTTTGGGATGGTGTATTTTGGTTGTTGTTGTTGTTCATAGGTAATCTGAATAAAGCTGCCTCACATCTACAAACCTTTCATCTCTCAGGATTGAGACCTGTGTGTGGATTTCCACGGCACACCCACATGCTTGATCGTTCTGCAAGCTTCTTGTTGGTGTGAAGTGCTGTACAGATTGTCCAAAGATGTTCTTGATCATGCGTGCGTCTTCATAGACTCATCCCTTTCCTGCTCTGTTTATCTAACATGCTGCCTTCCCTTTTCCTTTCATGATTTCTCTCGAATCCTTTCCTTCTTTCCTTTATCCCACTGCCCTTTACACAGCCTAGGCTGCTTCCTATTGTGCTCACCCACGTGGCCTGAACCTGTGAGGAAATGGAGAAACGGACCCTTTCTTCTTCATGCATTCAGACACACTTGCTCTTGCCTCTAGAAGTTAAGTTCTTTCCAGAAGCCAGTACAATTCCTATTTCCCAGTATGAAAGGCTGAAACCTGCTGTTCCCTAATACATAAGAAAGTGGCTCTTCCTTGATCTATGTTGAAACCTGTTTCTTTCCTTCCATCTTCTTTCNTGTGGTGAGGAAAGAAGAGGTTAAATTTTCTTGACGTGTGGGTATTTGACCAGTGTGGTGGAGGGACCACTAAAGCATTTTAAGAATTTAAACTTCCTGGGCTTCAACACAGCCTCCCATAAAATGGAGTTTAACTGGGTGAGATCTAAGCCTACTTTTAGCTGTACAATATTGTTCTGTGAAATAGGAGACGTAAGATGAGCAGGGGGTGGTTCATTGAATTCTCACTGAGAGCGGATTAATCCAACTTAAGTCTCTATTTCTTAGAGTTGTGATGTGAATTTCTTAGCCCTTCTTTTATTAATTTGGACACAAAATTCAAAGACCAAATTAAGATTGAAAACATTCTAATTCTAGTCTTTATTCTAGAATCTATGTGGGATAATGAAATAGCATGATTTTTGGAGTCAGGCAAAACTGGGTTCAATTTCTAGCTCTCCCATTTATGGTGGGGAAAGTCAGTGGGTTTGGATACGAGGGTCCCTGGACCTGCAACATCACCAGGGAACTTAAAGCACACAAATTCTCAGGCCCAGCCTAAACTTCCTGAATCAGAAATACTCAGGGCAGAACCCAGCAATCTATTTTCCAACAAGCCCTCCAGGTGATGTTGGTGTTCCCTAGAGTATGAGAACTGCTGATGTCTGATAGGGGATTGATAACGTCCCTTCCCACACAAGAATGAGAGTAACGCAACTTATATAGTGGTTGTCAGGCTTTAATGATATCATATTTATTACTCAGTACATTATAGGTCCTGAATAGATGATAACTATTCCATTCCTTTTATTATCTCAGTAACATTACAATAACCATTGCTATTTCCAGGAAGAATTGAGGATATACTTACATTTAGTACTCCTTTGCAATGCATACAAACTTAAATCTAAGTTTGTAAAAACAAATTATATTTCTTTGAAAGAAAGTCTCACATTGGGTGAAGTAAGTGACATTATTTGGAAGTTCTTTCCAGATAACACAATATATTGGGTGATTGTTTAGATTTTCATTTTATTGGTGTGGAGCACTGAGCATTCATGGCATTTCTGAATCCCTTTGTCCTGTCACCCTTTGCTGTGGTGCAGAGGAAACCACTTGAAATAAA
>NW_017731938.1:287141-302028 GCF_001890085.2 Hipposideros armiger
CTTACTATCTTGCCTCCCCTCTCACACTTGCCCTCCACCCCAAGCACTGTCCTTAGCCAGTTGCCTGATTCCTTGACTGCCTGAGACCTGCCCCAGCTGACAGGGCCCTGGGCTACTGACTACATTCATCCCTGTGGGTTTCTGATCTCTGTCTGTTTCTGATGTTGTCCAAAGTTATACAGCTACTCAATCACACACTTTCCTGTGCCTGATGTTGGTGGACAAGTTTATAACCTGCTTACTGCTTTCCACTGTGGTACTGTCTTAAGTGGCGGGACTATGAGGTGAACACTAAGAATCAGGCATTTATTAAAAAATTTATATCTTTTAAGTCTTCCCTTTAGTGGTTTGGCCAGAATGCCACCTAATCAATAAGAGACCAGATTTTTTTTTTTTTTAAACCTGGGCCATGTTTGCAGAAAAAGGCCATATTGGGACTCTATAAAGAACCTTTAAAAACTTGCCTTGATTTTAGTCATATAAATCACTATATTATACTTTAATTTTATTTGTGTTATTATAATGAATCCATTTTGTCTCAGGAAACAGACTGTCAGTGCTTTAGCTTTCAACAGCAAAGTTTCAGAAGTTCACATAATCTGGAAAGAGAAATAAGTCAGATCTCTGTGCTCGAATGTAATTGTGTAGGAACCTGAGGCTGGAAGAAGTCTGTGCTTGACGCTTCTAAAACATTCCCATTGCAAGCGTGAGGTCACACCAGAGCTTACCTTCTCAGCAGTTGTATTTTGGAGGCTGCCGTTGGCATATTTGTTTAGAAAGCAAGGGTTAAGAAGACAACCCATGATTTCCTGGCCAGAATTTTGCCCTTATGGGATTGAGGGCAATAATTGGCTAAATTTGGGATATCTGTTTGCTGAAAAGGAGCAAATGAACCTCATCTCCTCTGTGTCAGGTGAATACTGCCTTCACTATCACTAGCTCTAGCACCGCGAGCCCGGTGGAGTAAAGTCTGTCACCCCTGTGAGTTTTCATTTCCCTCACTGTGGAGGAGGTGGTGGGTGGGGGTGTAATAACGATGTCTGCCACACAGATTCTTGTAGAATTTAATAAGATAGTTATAAACATTAAACTTTATCTACACTATACCTGTAACATTATGTATTAACATAAACTCTATAAATGTATGCATTCATTTTTTATTTAATAATATTTCTGTCAATTTTATAGTTTGGTTATAAAGCATAATTACTTCATGTGCTTGTAAGCTTTAGTGAATTATTAGCTCTGCCTTAACCTGAGGTTTTTTTTTTAAAACCTGTAATTTACCTTGTACAAGGCTCTGTGATCTGGCTGAGTGAGACCAGGTTTTCCGAAGGGGTCATTCTTCATCGGAGCTCTTTTTGCTGTAAGTAGTTGACAAGCTGTTCTTTGTTTCTTGAGTCCTAGGTGAATACAGATGATTTTCATTGGTTTTCATTACCTGAAAATCACAAGCACCAGCGTTCAAACGTAAAGTTTATGCAGTCAGTATAATAGGAGGTTATTCATGCATAGACTTCAACTCACCTTGTACAAACAAAACCTGAATATTTATTGTTCCTACATAGTATTACAGCTTGTTGAATTAATTTTCTGACAGATTCAAACCCACATATTTCCTTGAACTACAATACATATTTTCCTCCATTACCCACATTTCAAAATTATATAGGCTCTACCATTTCTGGCTCTCAAAGACCTTGTTACAAGGAACAAATGCAGAATTATTGTAAAATATATTTCTAGGAAATCCCTCATGCTTGTCAGTTGATAATATGTGTTATCCCTTCGGATATTCATCTGATAAGAATTTAGATAGCCCTGACTTAGACAAATTATCATATCTTTTTTACAAAAGTGCTTAAAATCCAAACATTTCATACTTGCTTCTGGTAGCTTTGTGGTAATGAAGGGCCCTCATAAGTTTCTGTTTCTAAGCCAAGTATGGGAGAGATTAGGTGTGTTTGTATCACATTAAGTTTATAATCTGACAGTCTACAACTAGAATGGCTAATATGGCCACTTCCATTACGCTATAGTGAATGAGAAGCACCCTTTGCCGCCATGTCTACTATTTTTGTAAGTGATTGACAGTGGTCTCAAGTATCCTTATACATCCAGTGCCACAGGATGAACAGAGCAAGGCTTTGTCCTTAGACAGACCTTGGTTAGAATTCTTGGTTTGTCACATGGGGAGCCAATTTCCTCATCTTTACAATGTAGTGTTGTTTAGTTTAAATGAAATATTGTGTATGAAGCACCAATGCATATTGCCTGCCAAAAAGATGACACATAAATGGTAGATGTTTCTTTCCTGAAAGTTCCCAAATGAATTGTTATTGTTAGTTCTAGGGTGACGATGAGAAAGTCATGTATATATGTGTGAAGGAAAAGCATCTGTAACAGGAAGGAGAATGAGCCTTGAATGGCACCTGCTGAGTTGGGTCACTGGCTATGCTAGAAGGTGCTATTCTCTCCTCTTCCCCAACCAGGTACGAAAGCTCCAAGTCTCTGGCCCCAGAGTACTAGTGCTATTGATAGTTATTAATAAGTTCTATCTGGGTAACGTGATACTAGTCAACCTTCCCTTTTGTCAACCAGAAAAACAATTTGAGAATTATGATTCCTTGCCCATTTATGTTCAAACCATAGAGGAAAGCAATCAAATATAATAGCTCAATTTACAGAACTCATTGTGGTATGATTAGAATTTGCCCACTCTACTGGGAACCCTGACCTATCTTCCATTAGATCTAGTTGATCCAGAAAGCTCTGAAAGTTGAAGTCTCATTATTGATCTTAGTGCTTAAAAGGGATACTTTAACTTTCAAAAAAAACCCAAAACTATAACTTTTTGAAAGCTCTAATTTTATTTGCAGCCTGGGGATTCCTGACTGAGCTCTTATCCTAATGTAGTTGATAGTTCTTCTTATTCATTATTATAGAAAATTGCACCCATAACAGCAGCGTGACATAGTGTGACAGGATGACCTGCATCAGTGTGGGCAAAACTTTAAAAAATCAAAGAATTATCACAGCATTTAAAAAATAATAATGTGGGGCCAGCCGAGTGGCTCAGTTGGTTAAGAGCTCGCTCAAGAGTGCGAGCTCTGAGCAACAGGGTCGTTGGTTCAATTCCAGGCCCAAGCTGAGCTGCCGCTGAGCTGCCAACAGGTGGCAGGACGGCTCAGCTAAAAAAATAAATTAAAAAAAAAGTATTCATTGTAAAGGGATGCATACTTTCTATTTTAAATTAAAAGCACATTTTATAAGAATAGAATACAAATTTCTGTTTTGATGTAATATAAACGAGATAGAAGTTTTCTTTACTGCTTTTTAGACCACTGACACATAAGCTTTTTAAATTGAATATTTTGGAAAGATAAATGATTAATTTTCTTGCATGTAGCTATAGTACAGGATTTCTTTATACTCTTCTGTTCAATTTCAAACACTAAGTATTTTAAGATAACTATATACAGGATGAAAATTCTGGGCCACTGTTTGTTTAATGTATGAAGACCCTATATAGTAAGGATATTTGTATTAGATAACAATTCTATCAAATATAGCTTTCAAATGGTATTTAATTGTTGTATACATATTTATGTCCCCTAATAGACTGTGCAAAGATTGCATGTTACATATATATATATAGTTGTGTGTTCTCAGCCCCAACTCAATATTAGGTATTTAATAGGGATTTAATGAATATTTAATTTAACTAATTATGTGTTATAAATGTTGGTAAAGGGCACCATATATACTGATTTAAAAACTTACGTTTTAAAAAGTAGGCAAGATCAGCATTTTCTTTATACTATGTACTAAGAGGTGAATTAAGGTTAAAATTTGGTTGAAAATTAAAAAAATAATAGTATATAGAATTTTTATTTAGATAAGTTTAAATATATTTATATTTATAAATTTTTGACTCAGTATTTTAGGAATAAAATAAATAAGAATGGTCAATATGGACTATTTCTATAGTATTCTGACAATATTATCAGATAAGAGTTAAAAATGAGTTAGCAAAACACAATCCTAAAAACAAATGTATGTGCATAATGATTATGAAGCCAAGCGAGTTCCTGATTTTACTCTTCATTGGGATCTTGAGAGATTAGATAGAAAGTGTTTAAGTTATCCATGATCTATTTTTATACCAGAGGCAACTGTACCAGGTGAAAACTTAGAATACTAATTCCAATTGGAAGCTGGCCCTGTGTAATTAGGAGAATATTTTTTTTGGTGGGGGGTGGGGTGGGAGGAGGTTAAAACTTTTCTTACAGTTTGTTCTGTAAAGAATGGAAAGAGCTGTGATTTTTAAAATTTTATTTTTCAGTTACAGTTGACATTCAATATTATATTACTTTCAGGTATACAGCATAGTGGTTAGACATTTATATAACATATGAAGTGATCCCCCCATAAGTCTAATACCCACCTGGCACCATACATAGATCTTACAATATAATTGACTATATTCCCTATGTTGAACTTTACATCCCTGTGACTGTTTTGTAACTGCCAGCTTGTACCTCTTAAAGCACTCTGGACTCTGAAAGAGCTGTGATTTTTATTGAAGCTTCTGCTGTTTGTTGGAGCAAACTTACACAAATGGAGTATTAGGCAGACAGGATTAATCTGGAACTTTCAGTTTTGATTCGATCCAGTTCTGATAAATAGAATATGAAGGTTATTCATTACATTTCTTTCTTACAGGTTTTTTAAGGTTTATTTCTCCGTTCCTAAAGTAGAAAGTTATTAAACCAGGTTAAAATGGTAAACCAGATTATTTTTTAGGACCCACAACATACTAAATATTTTCTACATTTTCATTTTACTTTAGGTTATTGAATAGGTGTTTGATATTTTGGGAAAGGTGGATTTCAAAATTTACATCAAATATATGGTACTTTAAATATACTGTGTGGATTTTAAATAGTTGCCAATTAATGTTGATAAATATAATGAAGAATTAAGAAAAATATTATCTTCATATCTTTTTCAATTGAATTGATGTAAACAGATGTGAAGCATTAGGCTTGTGATATACTCCTAATAAAACAGAAGATATGAGGTATAACAGATCCGAGGAAGAACAACTCATTGAACATTTGGTCAGTGTCATCAGTGATTCTGTTTTCTGTTGCATCTATATTTATCATTACGTTTGAGACTTCTAGTTGCCTGTGAATAGTTATTTGTAGCTTTTAATAGTAACAGATTTTTTACTTTTTCCAGGAAAGAATGTGCTCAGCTAAAACACTATATTTCTTAATCTTCCTTGTAGTTAGAGATGGCCAATTTCATGTTAGCAAAAGTTATTGGGGGTTCTAAGGCTTCTTAATTGAAAAACCAGATAGCTGGCTTGTTTTGTTTTCCTCTTTAAATTTTCTCATTCCTGCTGCCAGGGAATTGGTCATAATGGTTGGAGCTCCAGCAGTCATTTTGGGCAAAGAATGACCTTGAAAATGGAGCCATATGTATTATGTGTTGGAAAAGTACAAGATGAGTCATTCCCCTCAACTTGAGTAAACTTTAGATAGGTTTTTTTCCCCGACTGTAGGTTTCCTACCTGTCTTTTCTTAGTGTGTTTACTTTAGAATACTTTCAGTTGTAATTTTTGTTCTCTGCTCCTATGCGGTGCAAATCTTTTCCCAGCATCTTGTTAGTTTTACAACCCAAGAATGTTACTCTCAAGGATATGGGAGCCATCTGTTTGAAATACAATAATCAAGAAAGACAGATACCCAATACCCAATGTCCCAGTCTCTATGGGAGGGCAGGAGAACTAACTAACTAACTAACTAGTTACCTGAAATTAGCAAACAGATGGCTTGATCTCATTGACAAACCATCCCCCTTATGTCTCTGGTACCTTTCCACTGGCTTACCCCAGTGCCTAAAAATCCTCCTGTCTTTTGTTTCAAGAGTTAAGTTCATTCTCCCCTACTGGAATAATCTTGAACAAAGCCTTCCTTTTCTGTTTTACTATGCCCAGTGAAATTTTTCTTTGACAGCCTACAACATCTTATTGTGCCACAGGAGCTCCTCTTTATAGAAGGATGCTAGTTACTATATGAAGAAGGAATGATAGAATCATATAATTGCCATATTGTGACCCCCAATGTAATAACTACTTATCCACAAACCATAAATGGATGCTGTAACCATTAGGTGAAAAGTTGTAGTGAAACAGGATATATCAGCACGGTACCAAACTAACACTGTTCAGATCGCTTACAAATTGCAAAGGAGCAATGTACCGTTATAATAGAGAGATCTGGATATTACCAATTTAGCTAAATAGCCTCACCTAGCATCATTAATAAAGAACAACATGACAGAATATGCCTCCTGATGTGATACAATATGAAATATGCACCATTTTCCTTGCCAAAAATGTTTTCCTGAATCTAACCAAGTCTCTAGACCTGAGCACAAGTTTATAGGGAACCATTGTTTTAAACAATGAAAACGCTTCTTATTCAGGAGGTAGCAAGACTAATTAGCAGAGTGGACATTTCCTTTGATCTTTACAATTAGAGCATTGCAGAGCCCAAAGATATGAGGGACTTGAATATTTTGTGCTACCTGTATTTGTGATATCGGGACTGCAAAACTGGACTTATTTTTATGTTACATAGAAATGAACTTTTATCTTACATAAGGCACTATATTTTGAAGTTTCTGGTGTATGAAATGGAAAATGATATGAACAGAAAATTTGGGAATCTGAATCATAGTTCATCTAAATCAGCAAATATCATAATAACATTCTCTGCTACATTGAACAAACCCTGCTCTCTGTATTAATGAGGCAAAGCCACTGAAAGGAAGGAGTGAGCAGATAAAATGTACTTTATACATATTTGAAACAGAACAATCCAAAAATAGTAATAGTGCAGGTTTGTATATTGATCACATAATAAACAAACCTAATTAACATCACATGAAAATAAAATATAGTGAATAATAAATAAATAGCTAAATATTCTTGAAAACATAAAATCTTAGAAATATAAAAGAAATGGAAAGATCTTTCAACTTTCTCTTCTGACAAATGTAAAATCTCCATTTCTAGGAAGTGGAGTGACTTCCCAAGGTTATACAGCCCAGTGGCATAGTTGGAACTGAAACTAAAGCCTTCAGGTTCTTGATGGTGTTCTCTGTCCACCACCAGGTATAAATAAGTGAAGAAGTCAACAAGTCCTAAAGGACTTGAATCTACTTTAGAAGTTCCATTAAAGAAATAGAGAGGGACCATAAGTCAGGAGAATTTCCCTGTGGTGTAGATGGCATTTGAATGGGATTTTGAAAAAGAAGGTAAAAATAAATTTCAGTTTTCATCAGAATGATACAAATATAAGGTTTCCATCACTTATCAAGAAAGGATGAATACATTAATTGACAGTATAGCATTACCAAAGCATGTCTTCCAAATATTAGAATACAGAGCTGCTCTATTTTGACCCACCCCCCAAAAAAAGTTGTCAGTAAATTAACTTTATCAGTTTTTTTGAAGGGCTAGTAGATATTTGATAATATAATACATTTTATATACAATCATCATCTGCTCTGGTATTTATTCTCTGGGAACAAAGTTCTGTGTCAAGCTGTACAAATCACTACTCAAATCCCTCTAAGGCTCTTCCTTGCCTGTCCCTCCTCGTCACCACTCCACCCAGTTTCATGTTTTTAATGTATGTATTAATATAGAATTGCTTAAATGTTATACTTATTGTTTTGGGATTGCTAAGAATTTATCATTTGAGATAAGGTTTACATTGGAATAGATATTGCAATAAAAATCAATCACACATACTGTGACCAGAGAACTTTCACTATTTACCAGATATTGGTATAGCACATGGAAAGTTGTCTATAATCATTTACATTAGCCTTTCCTCACAGTAATTTTGTCAATAGTCTTCTGAAGATGTCAATTTTTAGGGCATTAATATTTATAAATTAAAATTTCCTGTGAGCAGTAATATAGAGGTTTCAAGACAGTCTATATGACACAATGAGCTGAAGTTGAAAGAATAAATCACAATGAAAATGCAGGAAGAAAGAAAGAAAAAGGAAAAGAGAAAAGTGAGGGGAAAAAAACACACAAAAAACTCCCTAAACAAACATGAAAGGGAAGTATCCAGGCACTAGAAACCAAGAGGGACCTCTGTCAGATAAGTGAGCGGACCCTGAGAATAAATGGTTTGCAGGAATATCAGAGCCATCGTATATGGCGGAAGGCTCCATGGCCTGCGGTGTACAAGGTCCCCAGGGAAAGCAATTCCTGCTGAAGATGAGCTCAGTGTCTAAAATATGAACAAAATGGGGCTGAGTGCGTAATAAAAATATTGAAAGCTTTAAGTTAATTATGTTATAAATATTGAGAGAAGCAAAGGAAAGGATTGATTCATAATCCAAGCACAGCAATGAATGAAAGGAAGAGTATCTGGAAGGAATTAGTAAAGTGGAAGATAAGCATAAGAAATCAACTAGATCAGTGTTTCTGTAAGTGTGGTCTGTGGATCAGTGTAGTTCTACCAACTTACCAGACTGAGAATAGAGTAGTACAGAAATTGATAGTAAGAATTTAGAATATTTTATAACAAATTGACAGAATAATTTTATGTTGTTGAATCAGTAACAACAAAAAAATTGGGGCTTGCCTTTTGTCTTTTTTTTCCCCCCTAATAGTTCATTTTGTTATATTTCACTAAAGTTTCTAAAATGGATTAAAACAAATAAAACTGGTCCTTTACCTTAAATAGTTTGAGGAGAAATCAACTAGACGATAGCAGACAGAGACAAAGGGGTAGAAGTTATAAAAGAGAAATTTAGAGGCACAAGGAATTTATAATCCATCAGGCCTTGAATTGGTGATACCCAGGGAGCCTATATCATTTATCTTCCAAATTCAGATGGAGCGGGGCCTGTCTAAATTTTTGCAGTATAATTAATATAAATCAGAACGGTTCCAAGGAAAACTGCACCTATGGTCACTTTCCTGATGCCCTATTATGATAGTGGTATATTCTAAAGGCATTCACAGATAATTACTTAATACAGAAGGCAAATGGGAGAAAGCGATTTTACACTGTAAGGCCAAAGGTGCTTCTCTTTTTCCTTCCCCATTTCCATTGTCTTATAATTCTAGTGCCTCTTTCCCAACATCTCCACATTATAAGAACCACATTTCCAGCATCATTGAAAATTGAGGTTTAAAAAATAATGTATTATTCAGACAATTTACCATAAATATGTCGCCTTATTTATACATAGTTCTGCAATTTATTTAGTAATGGTTTTAATGTACGTTACTTAGTATTAAATGTGTAACTATGTATATAATTCTGTAGAATTTCCCTTAAAGAGCTCTATGGTCAATCCTAGCTTAATGGAGTTTTTTATATTAATTTTCCTGTTGCTCATAAGAGGGATTAAATAGATCTATTTTGAGATGTATTCAAACATTCTGACTTTGTTAAACTAAGAAATAGGTGGTATTCTGTTTAATGTAATGAGCATTAAAGTCTCATAAAAGACAGTGGTTTTCATATTTATTCAGTGTGTTCCTTTGGACTTGATGTCCAAGCTACTGACCCCAAAAAAGGCACAATGATTGAGGGTTAAGCTGGGACACATTATCAAGGAAAAAAGATTAGACATGGTTTCTTCAGATTAGCCTTTGTTTACTTTTTCCATATTATATGTTTTCATTTGCCTATAATAACATGAGGATGTGTCCTCAGAATGTCAGGATACACAGAATTATATTTATTGTATGCTTTTATATGTATTGTACTACAGGCAGTAAACTTAAGGATTATGTTAATGTCATAAATACCCTCAGACCCTAACCACTTTTATGAAAAACTTCTCATTTAGTAAGCAGAATTTTTCTGACTGAAAAAGAGTGATATTGCTAAGTTAAATAAACATAATATATAGAAGATGAAGGCAACATGAGTGATAAGAAGTATTATATATTTATTTTGAGAAAATAATATAAATAGTTAAGGGTGTATACAAAATTTTACAAGCTTTATTTAAAATATATTATAATTTAATTAATTTAAAATTCTTTTAATTTAGATGAAAAGATGTCCTAAGTAACTATTCTTTAATATTTTAAAATAGAATATGTAATGTTTAGGAACTTGAGGTTTGAAATCAGAGAGGTTGGGATTTGAATCCTTGCAAGTTCCCTCTAAACCTCAGTCTCATCAATCAAACCCCAAAATAATGGCACTGGCCTTGTGGGGTTGGTTTAAGAGTTTTGTTTATAACTGAATGTTTATTAAGTGCTTAACATGGGGCTTGGAGCATAAGACTGAAGAATGCTATACATTTTTATTATTAGTATTACCATTAATTTTACTGTTGTTTTTACATGTATATTATCAAGTCATACATATCAAGAGGTTGTTGCTAATGCAGAAAGTCATGCTGCTAGGATGTCCTCAGCCAGGTGAATTGGGAAAAACTGTGTCTGCAGTCTTATTGCTATTTTTCTTAACATTTAAAGACTTCTAACAATACACTCAGTGTTGTAGGAGCTTGTCCAGAGGTTTGTTAATGCCTTTCTAGTGAATGTCACAGTCTACTTGCTTCTCTGATCAAGAAATACATCAGTTCTTCCATCTTTCATTTCCATTTATTATTCTGTTTAGTACATTTGTAAATGTCAGAGTCAAGAGATTTATGTAGCCAAATGGCATCAATATGAAGGGAATCAGCTTGTCAAAATAAAATGATTTGGTTTCTCTTTGCTTTTGTGTCAGGCATCAGACATTTTCAAACACTCAGAAAAAAATCTTCAGGTGAAAGATGTTACATAAGTGTTGAATTGCAAACATGTGACACTGAAGAGTTAAATATGAATATTACTTTTATAAACAGGTATCAAAACTTTGTGCAAAAGGTGATGTTTTGGTAATGGAACTATTCAGTGTAAATAAGGAAATACAGGAAAATGTTGGAGTTTAATAGATTCTTTTTGCTGTAGGGTGGGTTGCCACGTTATATCTTTTCTATTATTAGCTGGAATGTGGCAAGGGCTTTTTATTTATTTATTTATTTTTAAATATTTTATTGGGGAATTGGAGGAGGGGAACAGCGTTGGGGAATCAAGGAACAGACAAGTTGCTGTCTTTTTGTTCTTCAGTCTAGTTATGGCGGGCGTCGCTTCACTGGTCCATGTTGGTATTATTGCGCTCTTCTTTGGGTGAGGCAGTTGCTTGCCGGTCATTGGATGACTGCTCATGGTGGCTCATGGAAGCTCACGTTGGCTGCCAGCCACTCACTGTAGCTCATGGCAGCCCCACTGCAGCAGGGGCTGCAGACTACGCCGTCACCAGTGACTCACTGCAGCCCAGCTCCAGGTTGAGCTGTTGTTCACCGTCTTAGCTGTAGAGGGTGCAGTGTCACTGGCCCTAATGTGGAATCCAAACCAGGGCCCTGCTGCTCAGAGCTGTTGTCCCAAGCCAACTTTTAACCAATGCACCACTCGGCTGGCCTGGCAAGGGCTTTTTAAATGTTTATATTAGCTCAATCCTAAATTGTTCTTGAGTCAGAATGGTCAGTTGTGACAAATTGTACTCAAATGACTATTTGCCATCAGAGACTGAGCTAAGCTGGATTTACTACTGGAAACTAGAACCAGTGCCTTGGTAAGCCAAGCTACTCTTCAAATACTTGAAAGGCTGCAATAGGTGTATTATTTGCTGTATTTTATAGAATATGTTTTCTATAGTTATGTGTTCTTCCCTATATGTCTATCTATCTATCTATCTATCTATCTATCTATCTATCTATCTATCTATCATCTATCTATCTATCTATATACACAGGGTGGCAAAGAAATGTATACACATCTTAAGAAAGGAAAACTATTAAAATTATAATATTCAATATATACCAATAACAAAAGATGAATACAAGTCACGTTTGACTTCTGCAATTATAAGAGGTGCTTAAAATGGTTACCATCAGCATCCAGACACTTCTAATTATTGTGAACTGCTTGAGCAACATTGACCAAAGTATCCACTTTTATGCATTTTTTGGCACCCCCCATATATATATTGCTCATAGAAGAATAAAGATAATGCACATGGGGACGTCACTCATTTAATGTGAGTTTAGGTGGCCTAGATTTGATATTCATTAATCAAGATAAATGTAGTGGCACCCCAGAAAACTTGTCATAAAACGAATACCAGTGAGTAAACCTGATACAAAGTCACTTCCCTTGGAAGGTTGGTTCTGCCTGAATTTTACATTTGGCTAACATTTAAAGTAATCCTTTTTTTTTTTTTTTAAGATTTTTATTGGGGAATTGGGGGGATGGGAACAGTGCTGGGGAACTGGGGGAAGGACTGCAGCCTACGCCGTCGCTGGTGACTCATGGCAGCCCAGCTCCAGGTTGAGCTGTCGTTCAGCATCTTAGCTGTGGAGGGCAGTGTCACTGGCCCTCGTATGTGGGAGCCGAACCGGGGCCCTCTGGCATCCCAAGGGAGTTCTTAACCATCGGCGCCACTCGGCTGGCCCCTAAAATAATCCTTCTTGACAGTAAAAGTTGAATGTGTGGTCAAGTCACCAGAATATTTATATTTTTTGATATGTTTGCAGTTTAGGTAAATTTCTAAACTTAAAGATGGAGTCACAGCCAAAACAGTTTGTTTTGAGCTGACTATACTTTAAGTGGCTAGGGAAGGATAATGAAAAAGTTACTTTCTGCCAAAGGACAATAAATCAGGTCATGAATTAGCAGGTTATCCTCACTGCAGTACCAAGGCTTGAGAAGCTGAGTTGAAAGAACAGAGCATAGGAAAGTTGTAAATACAGATGGATTGTCGTTCTCTGACTATGAGCAATACATGATATAATGTTCTTAAAGGACATATCCTTCCATTTTCTGAAGAAATACTTATTTATTTTTGAATGTGTTTAACAATTTTTGAGAAGCGGTTTTGGTGAAGCACCATCTGACAGTTTATAGTATCTTAGCAAGATCACATTGCTGCTTTTGATACCCCATCATTTGGTCTAGAATTTCTAGAGTTATTCACATTGAGGAAGTCAAAATTTCTTATACAGTCTTTGATTCCAAATGTAAAACGGTTGGCTCTGCAATTCATTGCTTTTCCCCTTAATATTTTGTTTTCTTGGGAGTCATGTTGGCAGCTGTACAATCCATTTAGAATCCTGTGCCAACTGAGCTGCCACCTTGATTCTAGAGGAAGTGGGTGTGTGTGATGAGGACAAGCAGTACGCTCTTTATCTCTGGAAGTTCTCGAGGATATTTTCACAATACCCTAGAACCTAGAGTAGTTTTAAATTAGTTGGATGGACTTTTGGTTTATTACATTTGTCCCTGCCAGAAAATTTGGTCTTTTATGTGGGAAATGTAGATGTTGAGCCAGGTTTCAATTTAATATAAAATCCATCCAAGTCTTGTTAGCTCTAAGAGAGAAGCCATTGTCTGGCTCTTTTCCTTTTGGTTAGTGCAGATTTAAAATCCAAGTCCTGTGATCCTTTTTCTTCTCAGCTCTGAAATTTTAGCTTCGTGGATTTAAATATCTTTGCTTGATTATATAATCCTTTGTTATTTCCTTTTTTAAAATCAGTTTTAAGTGTACTAAACAACATAGTGATTAGACATTTATATACTCCTCAAAATGATAACCCCAATAGGTCTATTATCCATCTGATAATGTATCTAGTTAGTACAATTATTGAATATTTCTGATGCTGTATTTTATATACTTGTGACTATATTTTTTTAAATAAGGTTAACATTTAATACTGCTTTATATTGTTATCTTATACTGATTGGGTGCATGAATGTTTACTGTGGTTATGTCCTCTCTTTGGATTAATCCCTTTGTTATTATGTAATACCCTTCTTTGACTCTTATAGTCTTTATTTTAAAGTCTATTTTGTCTAAGTTTTGCTACCCCAGGTATTTTTGTTTGTTTGCTTCCATTTGGGTGAAATATCTTTTTCCAACCCTTTACTTTCAGTCTGTGTGTGTCTTTTGATCTGAGGTGGGTCTCTTGTCAACAGCATGTGTCTTATTTTCTTATCCATTTAGCTACCCTATGTCTTTTGATTGGAGCATTTAATCCATTTACATTTAAAGTGATTATTAATAGATACATAGTTATTGCCTTTGTATTTTTTATATTTTTGATCTTCTTTTGTTTGTTTGTTTGTTTCTCCGTCCCCCTTTCCCCTTCTTCCTAAGGAAGTCCCTTTAAGATTTCTTGTAATACTGGCTTGGTGGTAATGAATTCCTTTAGCTTTTTCTTGTCTAGGAAGTTCTTTATCTCTCCTTCAATTTTAAATGTTAGCCTTGCTGGATAGATTAGTCTTGGTTGTAGGCCCTTGTTTTTCATCACTTCAAATATTTCCTGCCACTCCCTTCTGGCCTGCAAAGTTTGTGTTGAGAAATCAACTGACAGTCTTATGGGAGCTGCCTTGTAAGTAACTAGTTGTCTTTCTCTTGCTGCTTTTAGGATTCTTCAACCTTTGCCATTTTAACTGTGATGTATCTTGGTGTGGGTCTGTTTGGGTTCATCTTGTTTGAGACTCTGAACTTCCTGGGCTTTTATATCTATTTCCTTCATCAGTTTAGTGAAGTTTTTAGTCATTATTTCTTCAAATAGCTTCCTGATCCCTTGCTCCCTGTCTTCTCCGTCTTGTACTCCTATCGTGCAAATGTTGTGCTTGATGTTGTCCTGCAGAACCCAGAGAGCTGTCCACGAAAGGCTGAAGCACAAGCTGGGACTGACTGCCCTCCACCGCAAGTTTCTTAAGGTGCTGTGGGCCGTCTGCTGCTGTACAAGCCTATCGCAGCGAGGGGGTGGG
>NW_017731938.1:305555-306653 GCF_001890085.2 Hipposideros armiger
ACTCTGCCAGCTTCATGAGTTCACCCAAGTTCTGATAGCTAGCAAGTTGGAGAGTGTGGCCTCAAACCCAGGTGTCTGCCCTCAGTACCTGGGCTCTTAGCCACAGTTCTGTATCACCTAATTCTTTGCCCTACTAGGGAAGAGAATCCTTAGCACACAACTAAACCAAAATCCTCTTACATCTATTTTCAGTTAAATATTACAATACTAAATTCTTATAATATTCATTTCATTGAGGCTTTAATAATTTTTGAAAGAGAAGCTGAATGAGTGTAGGAAGTACTGAGCAGATCCTTGGAGATGTACAGAGGTCATTAAGGGTTGGCAATTGTGGAAACCAAGTCCCCCAGTGAGAGCAAATTGACACATGGAACTCCTATTTTACCTGACTTCTTACAGAAGCACCAGTCTTACCAGAAGAGTGAAAACCATGATAAATACTTAATAGCCAGTAGAAATTCCAGCATTTCCCTGATACCAAGTACAAGGCTGCCCGTTGCGTTTGTGAACTAAACTTTTCCTTCCTGGTAGTTGAATATAATAATTGATCCTCACCACGTTTTACATGAATTAAGCTAACCACTACCACCAGTACAATAATAAACCCTAGGAAATAATCAAGATAGTCAGTGGATAGAGAGTGTTGCATTTGATGAAGTACTCAAATGACATAGCAGAAACTTGTAAGGGACTGGCACTTTTTTATGAGTTGTAGTATGGAATGTGTATATAACACACATTAAAATATTTAACACAGGCTTAATATCTCCTGCCCCCCAGAAAGAATAGTGTTTTTATCACCATTCTTACACTCATTAAAAATTTATTAGTGTTCTCTCTTGAATAAAGGACTGTAATATCCCAATCTCTGTTTCCTAAATAATTGCACTGTATTCTGGAAAACATATGTTTACCTAGAAATTAAGAATATGAAGAATGATTGGATAAGTGGAGGAAGATATAATTCCATTACATGGAAATGATTAAACATAACATTAATTGCCTATGTCCTATTGAATATTCTATCTTTACTTGACAAATATATGATTAATTTACCATATTAATCACTGAGCCAGGTGACCAAGACAGGAGAAGGAG